>NC_060905.1:6863839-7073839 GCF_014805685.1 Silurus meridionalis | reverse complement strand
CTTTATTTACAATTTACTATTTTTACAATTTATGTTGTCTTTGCACCTTGGTCCTGTGGTAATGGTGCTTGGGTTATGGTGTACTGTACTGTATGCGGTTGGAATAACTATAAAGTCTACTAGACTTGGCTTATAAGATAGTGTGATGTGAAAGGAAATGAGTGCACCTCATTTTAATCACCACATCGAAATTGTCCCATTAACTAACCAATTATTACATGTAATGATTCAATTACAGCATCTCATTAAGAGGAATACTCTGGTATACTGATAGGAAGCAGGAGACCACTCAGTATCAGCTACAATTACTGCAGATGCAACGTAAAGCTAATAAACAAGTGCAATGCCATTCAAACACACCCTGCAAATCAAAGAGGCAGAGGATCACTGGGGAATCTGTAGCTCTGAAGAACTCCTGATAGTGTCAGGCTGTAGGATGAAAGAAGAGAGAGCTTTCTTTTGTTTATACATTCTGTACTGATTGTTATGTTTTTTTTTTATTATTTTAAACATAGATAAGTATACTAATATGGATTTTTTTAGTTAAGATAGGACTAACATGACAAAACTTGCCATCTGGGTATAGCAAATCAGATGTATTCTTCTTTTTTCTTTTCCACATTCTTACTAAGGTTACTCTGTTACCGCAGTGTTTATAAAACAGCGAAGCAAATTTCCAAGCAAATTTTCATACTGTCCAGCATGCCCTCATTATCCAGCCTATCTGTAGAGAAATTAATGATCACAGAGGTTAATGAGCAGCCTACTGGCTATCTGCTGGCTTTTTGATAAGCGCATAATGATGGTCCGTATGCTCAAAAACATGGCATGACTGGGTTTGACTGCAATTCAGGATGTTACAGAGAAAGAAGATTGACTCTTTCGATAAAGAAGATTATATATTCCACTTTGCACCCTAACTAATATTTATATGCAGTATTAGAAAGGCAAAGGTTATGGTGACATGAAGAAAAAAAACCCTTTATTCTTCATCCTTTATTTCAAGTCAAGTCAAATTTGTCCATATAAAAGTGTTCAAACAGGAGTGAAATAACAATAGAAAATATATATAATAAATATATGGTATAAATAATAGCAGTAAAAGATCAAAAACTCAAATGATGAAACAGGACAAAATGTAATACAGTGGAACCCGGTTATCTCGCCCTCGGTTAACTCGACAACCCTATTAAGTCGACGTTTTTGAAGTGGAACCGCCAAATTCTCGCTTTTTCTACGCATTTTTTATCGGTTATGTCGACTTTTTTTTATGTCGCGGAACCCTGATATCTCGAGCACAAGGGGGGAAAAATTAGAAATTTTAACGTCAGTTATGTCGATTGGCACTGTGCAGCCGCAGAAGAACTCGCGAAAGTGGCGGAAAAATCAAACCTTACAGATACTACAGGTGTTTGTTTTGTATACTGGTGAATCTCTGCTGTTAGTAAGTGCACATATGCATTTTTTTGTTAAAACTGTTAAAACTGTTGTTGGCTTCAACTCCTTACCGAGCGCGCGGGCGAGCAGGGTAAGGAGCACGGCTCTCTCGGTAAGGAGCACGGCTCTCGGTAAGGAGCACGGCTCTCGGTAAGGAGCACGGCTCTGTCGGTAAGGAGTTGAAGCCGGGAGCTTCAGAGAAAGCGGCCGAGAAAGCACCTGCCACGCCCCCTGTGGCCGTTCACGTTTGAGACTTTTCTGTCCCTCGTTTTTGGTTTCGGGTTCGGTTTTGGATCTTCCGGGGGTTTTTTCCGGCTTCGCGCCGTGCCGCCGGGCACGGTCTTTTTGAATTTTCCTATTTTTCTATTCACAAACTCTCTCTCTCTCTCTCTCTCTCTCTCTCTCTCTCTCGCTCGGCTTATCTCCCCCTCGGCATCGCGGACGTAAGTTTTTTCGGATTGCTTCAGCCTGATGGTCATAAGTTTTCAGAAAGTTACTGTTAGTTACTGTTTATTTTTCTTTTTTTTCCACATGTGGACTAAATGTGAGACGGCACTGTGCAGCCGCTGTTTTTTTTTTTTTTAGAGCGATCTGTGTGTTTATAATGTTGGAGAATATAATAAAGGTTTGTATGGAGAATGGACGGTGGTTTGTATTGTATACTGGTAAATCTCTGCTGTTAGTAGGTGCACTTATGCCTTTTGTTGCTAACAAACGTATGTATATTTTTATAGCATGCCTTCATCAAACAAATCTCGGCAACGCTGTTGTGTAAAAAACCCTCCAAAAACACATGCATGCACATTCTCATTTATTAACGCACATCATGTACATAAAGAAATTTCAAGCACGTTAATATATTGCCGCCATTTTGATTTTCGTTTATCTCGATCATCGGTTACCTCGATGCTTTTTGGCGACCCCCTATGACATCGACATAACCGGGTTCCACTGTACTTAATAAAGCATATTTTAATTAAAAAGTAAAAAATTAATTAAAATTATATATATATATATATATATATATATATATATATATATATATATATATATATATATATATATATATACTCACACATACATACATATGTATATACAAGCAGAACCTCGATACCCATGACCTTGACACATGCAACCTCAATAGTTTGCGACTTTTTTTATTATTGTATTATTCATTTAAAGTAGTACATTTATGACAAGTAATTCACAATTTCTGTTCAGTTTACAGTACAGTACATGTACAATTCCCCTTGAAAAAGAAACCATCAAATGGAGAGCATCAAAAGAAAAAAAAGAAAAATAATAAAAAAATAACATCTCTGTTATGGTTATGTAGCCCATCCACATCAGTGGTTATAAAGTTGTGTATCTTGAAATGTTTCTTTTCTGACCATGGTTGTAAATAATGCTTATTTAAGTAACTGTATCTATATTTGAATTACTGTGTCCTTATTCAGTTTACAGTTTAATTTACCTTTGACCTCTGTTGGACAGCAAATGCATAATTTATTTGTTATTCTGTATTTGAGTAAAGGTTTGGCTGTTGCAAATTACAATTTGAATTTAACTGAGACTGCCCTCTGTACTGATGTTAGTGTTCACCAATGTGATGGTGTGTCATTGACACAGTATTAAACTCCATGTAAATTATAGCTATAAAAATGTTTGCCTAAGGCTCAGCAAAGTAAACGTTTCACTGGCTCATGTAATTGGAGCAAGACACGTTTCGGTTGTTTATTGACTGTTGTTCTTTCACCTAGTACACCATGAAAGCAACATCTTTTTTTCCCCACAGGTTTGAACTTTTAAATTCACAACATTGGGGTTTTCTAGTCTGTTCCTGAAATCTCACATGTAATCAAAACAATTTTCAGATATAACATTTTCCTTTGTGCTGCAGTTGAACCGATCACATGTTCATGAAGCGGACTGAAGCTTCTCCAGACTCGAATCAATTTGAAATGTGGCAGTATGAAGAATAGCAAATGGCTGTGACCTTAAAATTACCCAAGAACTGTTCTTCCCCTATTGATTTTCGAGTTATCTGTGTGGAATAAATAATCAGCTGTATACACAACCTGCAGGGTGCTGAACATATACAATTCACAGACATTACCTGCTTTGAGATCACTCTGTATTCAATTCGTGAGGGACGTATAGGCATTTTCTGGCCGATGCAGAATTTTATATGTCCCAATGCCTGATAAATTGACTGACAGGTTTATAATTAGCAAAAAAAAAGAATTGCCCTGTAGACTTGTTTTGTTGACCTCTGGCAGCAGATATCTTTTTTGTGTCAAATAATTATCTTCTCTAAAATGTTTTTTTTTTTTTTTTTTTTTTTAGTTTTACAGCTCTTGTACAAACCCAGTGAACTCGGTGTGTATAAAAATAAAACAATGCAACAATGTGGAAAAATATGCAGCCATCTTATATGCTGCTGAATTAATGCTAGACGAAAAAACATCTTTTCTTCAGTCTCTGCAAATCACAGCAAATTTATGATCAGCAATGAATCAGGCATATGCGAGACAAACCCCATCTGTAATGCCTTTGAAATGATCAGTTACGGACAATTTAAAATCACTGCACTGTATCTATAAATATAAAATGTGTATAGATGTATTTCTGTTTTAGTTTGAAAATAGAAGCTGTGAAGTATGATGATTATTTCAGCATGTATTAGTTTATTACATCGTCTTGGAAAAAAGACGATGTGCTTTATTTAATATTCTCCTCCTGTACACTACTATTTCTGTCACAGCAATATAATCCTGATAAAACTCCAAAGAAAAATAAACCTCTAACTATAAAACATTTTAAACACTCCTTACTCTACCTGCTACTCCATTGTACTATTATGACTTTATTTTAAAAAACAGCATGAATGTGAAACTTCCTTAAATTGAAAGACTCATTAAAATGTTGTGAGAGATTAAGAATCGGATGAAATGAGTGAACTATGGAAAAAGGTTAGACTTTCACATCGCTTAGGGCAGTGACAGAAAAAATTGTGTTGCTGGCAGCCAAGTGTGAGATTTTTGGCAGAGTTTAAATGACTGAGGAGGAGAAAACAACAAATAGTAATATGATTAAATTCCCTACGGAAAGAAATGTCTAAGCTTTTATTTGTCTAAGTAGCTTTGTCAGCTCCTACACAGAATCCTGCTTACATATCTATATGGAAACCTGAGTATATTAAACACATTCTACACAATTAATGAACCTGATTTAGATTTCTTTCTCAGAATGTTGAGATAATCTGCATGCAAATTCGCTGAGTCAGATATACTTTGACCTGATATAAGAGAGAGAGAGAGAAAAAATAGGACTCATGGAGGATAGGAAAAGAAAAGAAAGGCAGATGTCCTCTCTTGCAACTACACTATAAAGACAACTGTATTAAGACACCTGACTTTTCCAGCCATATGTGGTTCTTCCCAAAGCTGTTACCGCAAAGTTAGAGGCATACAATTGTATAGGATGTCTTTAGTTGCGGTAGCATGAAATATTCCCTTCACTTAAACTAGGAGACTCAAACCTGTTCCAACATAAAAATGCCTATGTTCAGAAAGCAAGAATACTATTGAACACCTTTGGGATGAATTGGAATGCAGCCTGCACCCCAAGCCTCCTCACCCTTCTTCAGGACCTGATTTTACTAACACCTCTGTGGCTGAATGAGCACAATCTCCACAAGACACTCCAAAATTCAATGGAGCATCTTGCCAGAAAAGTGGAGGATATTACCATAGCAAATGGCGACTAAATGTGCATTCAGATGATTAGAAATTACATATAAATCTTATGGTCGAGAATCCACAAATTTTTGTCTATATAGTATATGTGTGAAGCATCTTAATCATTAAATTACTGCTTTGTGTATTTCTAAGTGTGAAACTCTAGTTCAACATGATACAGAATGGAAATGGAGCATAGTACATACATGATGTAGGAAGCCCTCTTGGAAATTAAAATCTAGGCTAAAGTGATTTCAAACAGTTCTTTAGGGACATAAAACTGAAATTTGAATTTAACTGAGACTGCCCTCTGTACTGATGTTAGTGTTCACCAATGTGATGGTGTGTCATTGACACAGTATTAAACTCCATGTAAATTATAGCTATAAAAATGTTTGCCTAAGGCTCAGCAAAGTAAACGTTTCACTGGCTCATGTAATTGGAGCAAGACACGTTTCGGTTGTTTATTGACTGTTGTTCTTTCACCTAGTACACCATGAAAGCAACATCTTTTTTTCCCCACAGGTTTGAACTTTTAAATTCACAACATTGGGGTTTTCTAGTCTGTTCCTGAAATCTCACATGTAATCAAAACAATTTTCAGATATAACATTTTCCTTTGTGCTGCAGTTGAACCGATCACATGTTCATGAAGCGGACTGAAGCTTCTCCAGACTCGAATCAATTTGAAATGTGGCAGTATGAAGAATAGCAAATGGCTGTGACCTTAAAATTACCCAAGAACTGTTCTTCCCCTATTGATTTTCGAGTTATCTGTGTGGAATAAATAATCAGCTGTATACACAACCTGCAGGGTGCTGAACATATACAATTCACAGACATTACCTGCTTTGAGATCACTCTGTATTCAATTCGTGAGGGACGTATAGGCATTTTCTGGCCGATGCAGAATTTTATACGTCCCAATGCCTGATAAATTGACTGACAGGTTTATAATTAGCAAAAAAAAAAGAATTGCCCTGTAGACTTGTTTTGTTGACCTCTGGCAGCAGATATCTTTTTTGTGTCAAATAATTATCTTCTCTAAAATGTTTTTTTTTTTTTTTTTTTTTAGTTTTACAGCTCTTGTACAAACCCAGTGAACTCGGTGTGTATAAAAATAAAACAATGCAACAATGTGGAAAAATATGCAGCCATCTTATATGCTGCTGAATTAATGCTAGACGAAAAAAAACATCTTTTCTTCAGTCTCTGCAAATCACAGCAAATTTATGATCAGCAATGAATCAGGCATATGCGAGACAAACCCCATCTGTAATGCCTTTGAAATGATCAGTTACGGACAATTTAAAATCACTGCACTGTATCTATAAATATAAAATGTGTATAGATGTATTTCTGTTTTAGTTTGAAAATAGAAGCTGTGAAGTATGATGATTATTTCAGCATGTATTAGTTTATTACATCGTCTTGGAAAAAAGACGATGTGCTTTATTTAATATTCTCCTCCTGTACACTACTATTTCTGTCACAGCAATATAATCCTGATAAAACTCCAAAGAAAAATAAACCTCTAACTATAAAACATTTTAAACACTCCTTACTCTACCTGCTACTCCATTGTACTATTATGACTTTATTTTAAAAAACAGCATGAATGTGAAACTTCCTTAAATTGAAAGACTCATTAAAATGTTGTGAGAGATTAAGAATCGGATGAAATGAGTGAACTATGGAAAAAGGTTAGACTTTCACATCGCTTAGGGCAGTGACAGAAAAAATTGTGTTGCTGGCAGCCAAGTGTGAGATTTTTGGCAGAGTTTAAATGACTGAGGAGGAGAAAACAACAAATAGTAATATGATTAAATTCCCTACGGAAAGAAATGTCTAAGCTTTTATTTGTCTAAGTAGCTTTGTCAGCTCCTACACAGAATCCTGCTTACATATCTATATGGAAACCTGAGTATATTAAACACATTCTACACAATTAATGAACCTGATTTAGATTTCTTTCTCAGAATGTTGAGATAATCTGCATGCAAATTCGCTGAGTCAGATATACTTTGACCTGATATAAGAGAGAGAGAGAGAAAAAATAGGACTCATGGAGGATAGGAAAAGAAAAGAAAGGCAGATGTCCTCTCTTGCAACTACACTATAAAGACAACTGTATTAAGACACCTGACTTTTCCAGCCATATGTGGTTCTTCCCAAAGCTGTTACCGCAAAGTTAGAGGCATACAATTGTATAGGATGTCTTTAGTTGCGGTAGCATGAAATATTCCCTTCACTTAAACTAGGAGACTCAAACCTGTTCCAACATAAAAATGCCTATGTTCAGAAAGCAAGAATACTATTGAACACCTTTGGGATGAATTGGAATGCAGCCTGCACCCCAAGCCTCCTCACCCTTCTTCAGGACCTGATTTTACTAACACCTCTGTGGCTGAATGAGCACAATCTCCACAAGACACTCCAAAATTCAATGGAGCATCTTGCCAGAAAAGTGGAGGATATTACCATAGCAAATGGCGACTAAATGTGCATTCAGATGATTAGAAATTACATATAAATCTTATGGTCGAGAATCCACAAATTTTTGTCTATATAGTATATGTGTGAAGCATCTTAATCATTAAATTACTGCTTTGTGTATTTCTAAGTGTGAAACTCTAGTTCAACATGATACAGAATGGAAATGGAGCATAGTACATACATGATGTAGGAAGCCCTCTTGGAAATTAAAATCTAGGCTAAAGTGATTTCAAACAGTTCTTTAGGGACATAAAAACTGAAATTTGAATTGAAACTGCAATTTCATGCATTTATGCACATTCTAAATGCCATTCCGTACATGCCTACTCATAATTAGTGTGGTAATGCGCTGCAGCAAAGTATAGTGGATTTGACAATGATGGGCTTATGCAATGTACTGAGGACACTGATGCACAAGGTAATAAAAATTTAAAGCATGAACTGATAGTCCCGTAATAAAAGCAATCTGTTTTCAGTTAAATATACCTATTAGATTGTGTTTGTAAGGTGATGAATTCTTATTAGCAGTGTGCAGGTTTATTAGGAGCAGACCTTCTGTTAGATTATATACTGTATAAAAGTAATTGGAATAATAATGATAATTATGACAGTGAAACTGTGGTTTTAATGATTAGGCAAAAGAGTGCATGGGGAACAAGAATTAATGGTAATACTTTTGAGTAAAAACAAGACAGCACTGCATGTCCATTGCCAGAATGCCTGATTTTTTTTTTTTTTTTTTTTTGGCAGTAGATTCTCAACAGTTGTTCTGGAAAGCACTTGTACAGTAATCTCAGATCGTTTTACACCTGTTTGGGTAATATTGCCCATATGAATTTAACCTGTGGTTATCAAAAACAATGTGAGCACATCAAGTGTCAAACAAGCTTTGGCATCTACAGCTCTTCACCACAATAATAGTCTACAAAAATGCAACAGCTATTCAAGAGCTAATCAATTTTGATTTGTTGATACTTCTGATGCTTGCAGTCTGTTCATTTAGAAGAGGGGAAAAAAAAAAGAAAACACTTTTTACAGATTGACTAAACATCCAGAATGTTAGCCTCTGTTGCAAAAAAATGTGTCCGGTCTTGCTAAAAAGAAAAAAAATATTTTGTCAAGGCAAGTGGAATAAATTGCAAAGGTAAAAAAAAAACATATTTATAAAAAAAGAAAAGAATAAAAGGTCAGGATATTCTCTCCCAGCATAGTGCTATCAGCAGTAATGACATGGCCTGTGCTGAATGCGGACACTGGGAATATTCAATCTGAAGGCCATAAAGGAGGATTGTCATTTTCGTTAACAGCCAGCCACTAAAAGCAATGCGTGGTAACGTTAGGAGTTAGCAGGTGGAAAAGCCGACTCTGTGTGCTTTATCTGCTCCGAAGAGATTTAGTGTGAAGATAATGCTGTAGAAAAAATATGTCATAAATAGTCACAACCTTAGCTATTTCTCCACCACCACCCTGTCCAATTTGACCACCACAGGATCCCTCTCTCCTGAGACACCTTTACAAGCTTTAGAGATGAGCTAGAGAGATATAGCACACTGAGAAACTCATGGCTTGCTGCACAGCACAGAACAAAATGTATTGTAAGGACACTAGAGATCTGTTGTTTAAAAAAAAGACAAAAGGTTGGAAGGAGGTGAAGAGAAAAGACAAACGTGGGAGTTCAACTGGATGTGACTGGCTCCTCCATTAAGTGCCTTCCAAGACTTGTCTAGTGTATCACTGAGTAAAAAAAAATCTTTTTGATTTATAAAGATGTGCTGCAGAAAGCCTTTTTACCTTGTCAGCTGCCTTTATTCCCTCTAACTTGTTCTCCCAGCCTCTTAGGGTTTTCAAATATTTCATCACTTGTGACTGGGATGGCTTGAACCATTTCTTCAAGAGATCTGATCATAAGTGACTCGGTTAAGTGATATTGTTAAATAGCATACATTGTTTAGCAATTCATTTGGGAAATAGACATTGGTTAAAAAGGATACTTCATTTGAAAATTAAAAGCTGGTGAAATGATACAAAAAAATTACTTTAATGGGTCTAGAATTTACTTGGCCTAAATATCCCCCAGACCTTTATACTGTCGTCTTTTACTACTTAATGATCACAGATGTGTGATCGCTGTTAGTCAGAGCACTAATGCACACACTGAGTTCACAAAATGTAATGCTCCACAATAACTTCATTGACCTTGTAACAGCGAGGCCTGTACAAAAACAAAAACAAGCAATATGCAGAGATTTAAATGTACTTCTCCTACTCAGGTCTATTCCATGTGGTCATAAGGGAAATGTGTGTGATGATGGCCTGTTGTCAAGCTAAAAAGTAAACAGATATTTTACATCTCGTCAGAAGGGGTTAGCTGTGGCAGACCGCTGGGGAGTCGTGGCAGCTGTCTCTGGATCACCACATCTCTCATGCTTGCCTCTAAACAGCATCCGATTGCAGATCAAAACAGCCGAGCTTTGATCAAAAGGCATTATTCACAACAGGAACCTTGTTAGCACTGTCGAAATGAATCAGCAAGAACCTTGGATTGATTGGCATCTGTGAATGTCTTCAAAATTGTGCTAATTGGTAAAAGTGCGATTTACAGAATATGGTCCTTTTCTGGTTGGTATTGTCACCCTGAATCTCAAAAACTGCTCCTAACTTTCTTATAATACATATAATGAGATAAGATACCATTCCACAATATTAGATGTAACTATACAGAATATATATTATTTTATATATTTAACCCCCTTTGTGTTTTATGTAATCATTATGATACTTTATGCAGTCAGGTGACTATACAGGTTAGGACCCTTAGAACCAGAATAATAACTGCATGTAGAACATTCTGCAAGTGCTAGTGTGAATTGTAGATTGAACAAGCCCACATGTGATGCTTGAGTACAGCTCATATGAGCAGACCCCAGGAATTTGCAAATGGAGAGAGGCTTGGAGTCTACTCTCAGATCCCTGAAACCTCCAAGCACTACAATCTCTACATTAACACAGACATCCACAACACTGCTTAGTCATGTGGTCTGCAGCTTACAAGCAGAGAACGTGGCACGTAAGAATCTAGATGAATTACTGAAGTACATAGCGAAGGAGAAGGTGGACAATAAGATTTAGCCAACAATATTTGGCTATGCAATGCTAAAATCATTATTAGCATTGCTGCTTAAAATTGTGGCACCAAAAAAAAAAAACAGATAATCAAGAACACTGCTAGGCCAAGCTAATGCAAGTGCATATGTCACTGAGGCCAGAGCACAAGATGGAAAGCAAGATAATAAGCCCTTACCAGTAGATCTTAGGACGAGAGTCAGAAAACAGCTCATCATCCCTGACATGCGGGATGACAGAAAGAGCAGCAAAGAAAGTGCTAAGACACCTTTGGCTTTGTTGCAAATCTCTTTGGTTAGTGAAAGGTTATGGTCTACAGTAACTTTTATGAATCCAGGTTTTATAAATCACAGAGAGAGACACACACTAAACTCTTCAACTGCACAACTGGTGACCAAACATTGGCAACTTGTGGTAAACACATCATCTTCCATTAATTACTGTACATGCAAATTCAAGATGTGGATCTAACAGCATGAAACCCAATGTTAGCTACTCTGGCAATTGGCCACCAACCCATCATTCCTTATAGCCATGCTAACAAACTGCAACTTTCCATCTTTTAGCAGCCTGACTGAGAAGTTCATAATGACAGAAGAAAAGGAGGTTGTGATGTGGAGGGCTCAGGTAAAGGTAAACATGATCAGAAAAAAGGCAGAACAGCCTTGTGTAGGTCAAACAGGACTTGGTTGTAGTTTGAATACGCACTAACAACAAAACCCATGAGAAAAAGAGTCAGCAGACATTGCTTATCAAATTTTTGTCTATGATGTTCTCCCCAGTCTATCTACTTTATACTGGTGCATAATGGAAATAATGTGTCCTCTGAGTCAAAAAAGCCACCTGGAGCACATCTTAAACTGTCGCCTGAAGGCCATTACTGTGGGATGACTAGATGTACAAGGAAATGGAAAATGCAATCTAAATAGGGATTGCCCACAAATCTGTCCAGGGAAGACCATTGATTTAATGAAGAAAGGAAAAGAACTATCACTGCAGCTAACTTGAGTGAATCAAGCTATTTAATTGCTTCTGTAAGTAGTTTTACACCAAAACTTGAAGTTAAAGTTTTGCATTTGGATTGACCTTTTTACCGGCAAAATGTCATAGTTTATTTTTTTAAACTCCTGAACTGTCAGAACCTAACTGGTCCAAGATCTTGATTTACCTAACATTTATCTAAATCATTTTTTAAGGATGGCAAGGGGGTGCAGTGGGTACCATTTCCACATCTCAGCTCACGTTTCCAGTTTGATCATGAACCCATGGTACTTTTTGCGTTTAGTCTTTGTCCATCTTTAACTCTGCGTTCCAGTGTTTTTTCCTTCGACAATACTGATGATTAAACTGGCTGCATTAAATTTCCCTAGGTATGAATGGGTATGCAAATGTATGTGTATTTGGCCTTGGCAATGGATCAAAGAATGTATTCCTGCCTTGTACTCGCAGTTCCTGGGATTGGCTATTGATCCACTGTGACACTTACCAGGATTATATGGATATTGAAAACAATATTAATAATTTTTTAGATCATTTGAATGAATTGACTATGTAGCTTGAATGGTGGTTGTTTTATATATAAGAAATGCTTTCGTTTGTGTTCAAAGAAAGGTTATCAATGTTGTGCTAAATTAATAACATTACTTATGCACTTAGATATGTGCTCAGAATCTTCAGGGTGCTGCTTTCAGCATCCATACACCACTTGATTTCCAAGGCCTTTACAGCGAGTGCACAATCTAGCTGCAGGGGGTAAAGCGGAGCACTGCACTCTGCTTAACGATTCAGGCGACTTGTGAGCTCACATGCAGTGGTTTATGCTCTGCTGGTTATATTACTCACTAGCCACAAATAAAATAATTAAACCAGTGACTAGGCGGTATTATCGCACTTCACTGTGATGGGATACCATTATTTATAGTACACAATGTACACTTCCCTCCTTATATCCAAATTCATTAAATCAATTTTTTTATTAAATAAATTGCCAGAGTGGCATTTTGCCACCCAAAAGTAGGATGTTCTGTACCCTTTCTGTTCTCTGGAACTCACTATGTGACTTAAGCTAATGCGCTCTATTATAATGTTTCCGAGATAATACGGAAATTACTGTGACTTTGATGGATGTTAAAGTAAGCCCAATTGAATCAATCAAAATGAAGTTTCATTACCGTGGGGGGCCACAACCATTCATTCAGCAGCGTTGAGAGGTGGGAATTTCCATTGCTCAGACATAGACGTCAGTAGAGAAATGAAGATCAATGCAGGAGGGAAGTCCTTTCAAAGCCGCACCATCTCTCCGTCGACTGTAGGGATTGCTATATCCTGCATCTTTCTTTTCCCTACAGATTTTAGGGATTTGTTCAAATTTGAGATAAAAAAGTTACGTCAGTATTCAATCATCTCAAACGCCGGTGGTTTAGCAGATTTTCTTTATAGTATTAAGATTACTAAAATGCCTGTAAACTGTAAATGGGATTTATTTAAAAAATATGTAAACCATCCAGCTTTAGCCTTTAACTAAAAAAAGCAGATTTTTAAAATTCTTTTTCTGGCAAAGATAACATTGCAACTAAAGAAAGGAGAAGCTGAACAAGGAAAAATACACGAAAAAATCGAATTCAATTATACGTGACTGAGAGAATGGCATTGAAATAACAAACTAAAAGCAGTGTATTCTCACCATGTTGTTTTGTATTTAGCTATTTAATTCTTGTGGTAAGAGACAAAGCTTTATTTAAGGCTATACTCAGTTATGGTTAGCTCATATAAATAACTGGCTTAAATAAGTATATAATTTTGCAGTATATTAATATATTCCATGATGTATATTTGAACAATTTAAACAATATTGAAAGTGTATTAAATAAACCTCTGTTGTAAGCACTCACAATCTCAGTTACACTTTCTGTTTTCTCAATAAAATGACTTGTGATTTTTGTGTGTATGTGTGTGTGAGAGTGAGAGAGAGAGAGAGACAGAGAGAAAGGGATAATGACTGTTTATCACAGCTATAATGTAAGTGAGAACAGGACCCAACATGTCTCCCGGATATTCCACTACATTAAACGCAACTAAGCGTTAAAATCCACGATGTGTCATTCGTTAATAAATTAAACATTGTAATCATTGGCAAATCGTTGTCGTTGGTATAAGCCAAGAACACACTCCAGGCCGCACTGTTATACATTATAAAATAACACGCTTCAGGGGGTCTGAATCTTCGTGCCACATCACTCCACACGCGTCAATTATTTTCATAGACCAGCACAATCTGTTGTGAGTTATTCTTTACATATATGACAGCACTGCTGCAAATTCTTTTTTTTATGAAGTAACTTTGACAGAAGAGGTTTCTCATCTTATTATGTTATAATTTCTTGTATGGACAACATTCCTCAAAATCATGTGCTAATAATAAACTAATTTTAAAATTGTGCAGTGGGTAAATGGTTTTGCTTTAGAGAATAGTAAAATGCCACCAGGCAGATTTCTAGACTAGCAACAAAACTCTGATCTAAAAATCTGTGGGTTTTTTTTTTTTTTTTTTATTAAAGAAGTCCATGTTTCTTTTCCTTAAACAGAACAGCTTATATTTATTCAAATGCCACAAATGCCATTAATTCCAGGTGATACCATATCACTTAGAGACACTAGATACCCCAAAAATACCACTGGGGATTCTTCTATTTGTTATCCTCTTTGCACCAAATACAGCCACAACTGTAAGAGAAAGAAGTGAGGAATAAAGGAACAGGAAGTCAATCAGGGATCTATTTGCATTTGATAATAGGTCTCCTGTGCACAGCTAGTTGGACCATGTCTGATGGATCAATGTTTGGATATAAACCATTAGTGCATGCTTTAAGAACATCTTTTGGAAATCAGCAAAGCAAAGCGCTAAAGCTTGTTTTCATCGAGCTGCGAGGAATAATCTAATAATCCCTCAGACAGTGCTAAATATTATTCAGCAATATTCATTTTTGTTGAGAACGGTTTAAAGAAAGGTTAAAAGCTTAAATGATCAGGGGTTGTCAAGGATTTGTTCCTGCTCTGATCATCAGAAACACATTACATAGCTGCCATAACCATGAATAGTTAAAATACATACATAAAATCAATCAATTAATACAAAACTGATGAATGTTATTGTTGTCCATGTGAAGATCAAATGTAATATGTTTAATGTCATTTTTAATGGTAATAATGAGGCTACCTGGCACTGTCTGACATGAGGCCTAGTTTTTCTATTTTAGAAAGAACACACCCAGTACTTGTAAAAAAAAATAAAAACAGTACTGTTGGTGAGCTCTAAGGATTTCTGAGAGAATTATTTATTTTCTTCTGTTGTATATATGACCTTTATCAGGACCAGAGACACACTCTTGTCATTATACATACTGCAGATTCTTCAGATTTATAGTAAAGTTGCAAAAATTCCCAAAATAACAGACAGGCAGTATGAACTCCATTCTCCTCTAGTTAAAATGCCTTGAATGAAGTAAAGTATTTTTAAAGGTTTGCCAATACACATACAGAAATTTTCTTTCAATGACACTTCAGGGTGCTTTAGCTCCAAAACCAGGAAACTGATCAATACAGAGTGTCCTCTGTCTGCTTAAAGAAGGCCATTGAATGTATTAAAGAGACACAAAAAAGATGAAAACTCCTGTGTGGTCAGACAACAAAATCTATGATTTGGAAATTAATTAATTTTTTACCTATTTGCTGCTTAAGGATAACAAGGGTAGCTCTGATTTTAATCCATTTAACTCAACCTGCTCTATCTTTTAAAGAGCAAAACAATATTCCAGGCACAGCTTCTTGAGTCCACCCCATGCAGACCTCTGAGCAGCAAGAGGGGCGTCGTGGTAAGTAGAGGCATACCAATAGGTCTGGGAAAAGGGCACGGTGTAAAGACCGATGCAAACGATGTCTTGCATAATCTGGCTTTATAAAACCCGAGCAAGTCAGTCATTATTATTGTGTGTACACTGGCGCGGAGCTTTAATTAACAAGGAGTCTGCAGCAGTAAATCAATTAAAACACGGGCGCTATTACTGTGATCAAATAAGCCCGCAGTGTATCGTTCATAAATAGACTCCGGCTCTAGTTCAATATTTGAAGCGTGATGCACTTGATATCATGCAAACAATTACTAGGGTGTTTGGGGCTTGGCGATAAAATCCATCATCCGTAAACAACAAGGCTTCAAAAACAGGAGGCGGTTCAGCCTTACACACTATTTATTGCAAATGTGTCAGTTAGGATTTCATTATCCTGATTGTGATTTATATTATTCCTTTTTAGGAGAGAACCCTGTACATGATGCCTTTAATTCACACTTCATATAGATACACAACCATCCTGAATTTCTTTAGGCTTTATTCATATCTTAATTTTAATTATCCTGAAACCTGATGTTAAATCAAAAACAAGGCTGAGCTCAACAGCTGAATTTTCTGACACTGTCCCAAGCTTTATTAATGCTTTTAGACTGCCATAAGTCAGACTCAAATAAACCTTATCAAGGATTCATTCCTGTCACGTCATCAGACACACATAATAGCCACCATGTACACCTACTTCAAAATATGAATTGATGAATGTATGACCTATTTGTCATAAATAAGCCCATTATGTCTCTCTAAATGAAACACAATATATCAATAGTAAGCATGTCAATTTTGTGACTGTTGTAGCAAATCTTCCGTTAGGAGATAAAAAAAGGGACAAATATTTTTAGAATGTCAAACAATAACTCTGAAATCTAGACGCATCTGGTTGTTCTCACTATTAACACATTTAGAGTCACAATCTTAAAGCACACAAATAAACACATGGATTGAAATAGGTTTGCAAATCATTTACCTTCATGTCCCTGGAAAGACAATTTACACTACTAAGAGCTTTTTTGAGTTTCCATCACGTGAGGATGAATAACACCACCCCCCAGTTGTTTGTTGTTGTTTTTTTTTTCTCTCAACAAACTGTTTCATGCCTTGCTTTGTTTAACACATTAAATATGGTTAGATTGAAATATTTGTGATGTACTTAGTGATTGTGGTGTTAATTTGCTGGTTGAAGGTGTATTCCCAGTATTCTCATGAGAGAGGTTGGTGGTTGTTTGCGTGATGGTGTCAGGAGTACATTAGCAGAGCAGTTTACCAACATAGTCTCAAACATTATAATAAGGTTTCACTGTAAGCTCCTTAAATTGATCCAGGGTAGTTTCAGAAGTTCCCGAAGATGAGCCATACATTGTTGAGTTGTGGCAGAAACTCATGTAGTTGACGAGCTAGAAGATTGTGCACTGTGACTTGTTTGAGATGAGTGTACACATAAGGCGGGAAAGAACTAAAGAGAGTAAAAAAGTAAAGTGGTGTGGCATCAGGCTACCTTTAGATGAAGCAAGGGCTAATTCCCACAGGCAATCAAATGGCATAGTGAGTAAAGAAAAACAAACATTTAGACAAACAGTTCTATATGTTGGCAGCTCAAGTGGCTAAGGCTCTGGGTTACTGATCAGAATGTTGGGGGTTTAAATTCTGATTTCAGCAAGCTGCCACTCTTGGGGCCCTTGAGCAAGGCCCTTAACCCTCTGAGGTGCTGTAACATGACTGACCTTGTACTCTGACCCCAGCATCCTAAAATCTTATGGATATGTAAGGAAATATAAATTTCAGTGGGATCAATAAAGTATTCTTTAAAAAAAAAAACCTTTACTGCATTTATCCCTAATCCAGAGCGATTTGTAGTTATCATATTTATAGAACTGAGCTGTTGAGGGTCAAGCACCCAGCATTGGCAGCTTGGCTGTACTTCTGTTCAAATGTCCTAACCACCGAGTTGGCAGAATACAAATACAAAGAACAAATTTGTCTGTTGTTTTTTTTTTTTTTGACAGGAAACTTTACAAGTTCTAAGAAAGACTTTCCAACCAGATAACTGATACAAGCAATAATAAAGCTAGAAATCCTAAAAAGGTACATATCCAAGAAAAGGGTATGTGGGTATATGAACTGCTAGATATAATTCAGGTCTGTAATAATAAAATAATTGTAGTATTGAATTAATGAAATGGTTTTTTTATTTATTTTTTTCTGTTTCATTGCTTTCTAACAATTCACATAAGATTTGTGTTATTCCATTGTACTCCAATATTTTATTCCAATTTAAATCTTCACCTTTATTTGTGTCTTATGATTATAGGTTTGTGCAGATTCCCCCAAGATTCAGAACTATTAGGATGTGTCAGGATACATTATTGTACACTGTGTATATCCAGTTTGAAGGAAAGGTCCCACTGAAAAACACAGTCGTTTAAAAGCGATAGGTAAATGAGTATATCGCGAGTTAATTTTGGATATTTGTTGCTTTGTTCCAACACATTCAAATGTGCCTTCGCACAACCTTAATCTGTTGTCTGCCTTCTGTGAAATCAGGAAAATCTGATAATGACTTGTGCTTCAGAGAGAAACTGTATGCTAATGACTGCCATGGAATGAACTTGTCAGTCAGAGCTCAGAGTTTCAGCACAGAACTGAGATTACATTATCGCTAAGCACATGTGTTTTAAGGGCAATGAATACAATGAATATTACTTTTTTTCCCCATACAAATTATTTACACTTCAGATTAGACCTTTGGGGTTTTTTCTAGTTTTTATTCTTTTTTAGGGTTTTTTCCACAATAGATTTTTTTTTCTTATATAAGGCTGCAAGTATATGTCGTTAGAGCTCAATATGATTCTTACTCTATGTCTTGTTAATGTCCAGCACATGTAGTGTCTAGTGTTTTTTTTATGTGCAGTGTGAAATGTAGCATTACTATAAACTGGCAAGAAAAATATTTGTATAAATATACAAGGCATACTTGGCCCATTAAGCTGAGTGTGTTTGTAATCCCTTACTATTTTATTTTAATTTCACATCCAAGACAATGTATATAACATTTGAGGACTTATAGCTGCAATATATGTCCACTTTCACTGACATGTTCAGCAGGTCCCGCTTTCCAAAGAGAAAAATGCACCACCTAAAGAAGTTAAGAGTAAAGCCCAAAATTTACATGCACCCAAGATAAAGATATTCAATCTTGGTTTTAACAGCGGCATACATTTTCACGCAAATTTCCATTGGAGAGTCAATTAAGGCATGTTCTTTGTTCACATCAGAGGTCATTTAAAAACATTTTATTATAAAGCAGTAAAATGTGTGTAATAGTTATCGTAATAAAAGAGAGCAAGATTTAGAGTGAAATGCATCACCAGGCTTTGCTCATTCAGTGTAGTCATTGGAATGGATTGTAAGCTCTAATAAGTGACTGTATGAAGGAGCAGGTTCCATAAGAACTTTTAAATACACTCTAAAAGCACTTAATATGGATACTTTTTATAGGATATACTATAAAGTGAATACTGTTCACTGAGTCACTGTTGTGTTTTGGCTGGTAGGACAGGCTGCAGTCGATATGTATTTGTATATATATATATATGTATATATCAGTGGTGTGCCGTGCATTTGGCACTTGGGCCTACAGTGGGGATTTACCTGACTTAATCCACCTCTTAAAACCACCACTATCACGTCGCAAATGATATAAACCATCAATACTATACAAAAACGCAATATAACAATGTGTGGCATTACAGAGAAAGAGGCATTTCGTGTATGGAGGGTGAATACCATTTTACTAAAGCAAGCTCAAAACCTCTACACTACAACCGCAACTGTGCCACCTATATTACCTGGAGCAGTTCAGAATCAATACTTGTCTAATATCATGACAATAACATTAAAAATTTTAATAAAATACAACCTACTCACCAGAGATTGCAGACTCATAATGCATTCTCATAATGCATTCTCATAATGCATACTCATAATTTGCACCGCTCCTCAGAGTCAGTGGTACCGCTCATATTTACTGAACTGGAAGTACAAGCCATTTCCCAGGCTGAGACAAGCTAGCTAGCTTCGGGGTTGGTCGACCTCTCCTCACGATGTCTAGCTTTTCTTGAAAATGGATTTTTAAGAATGTCTGACGCCAAATTAATTTCTCTTCCTCCGTCAGCCATTGTGGGCATAAAAAAGTCTAACTGATGTATTAATGTGTGCAGAGCACTACAGACATGTTTAGCTAGTTGAACTTGGCTGTAACAGTTTCCTCTGACCAACCAATCAGAAGACAGAAAAATGCTGCGAAAAAATAATAACATCCACATACATGTACTGGAAGCAGTGCAGCCAAGAGAAACGCAACGAAATGAGATTACACTGTTGGGAATAAATTAATACAATATTTGAATTTAGGTTGTTAATATAGGTCAGTGCTTCTGATAGTGTTTAGGCCAGCAGAGAACAATTTGCTGGCTCTGACCGCCCGCCACTGTGTGTATATATATATATATATATATATATATATATATATATATATATATATATATATATATATATATATATATATATAAAATGTGCTACTTAATTACACATTTTTATCTGTACTAAATGCACCTTAAATTAATCCTTTTCAAGTTTTTACTACTCTAATCAACATGGGCATAGACAAATATGGATGCTTTATGCAAATGCATGTTTATTATTAGTGAAACCATACTCTCTTACTTTTGCTATGCTTCCACACAAACAGTTTTAATTGCCTGATGTTTGCATCATGGTGAATTTTGTTGCTTGATTTGAGACTTGCCACATCAGTAAAAAAAATGTTTATTGAGTACAAAAAAGTTTTTGGTGAGTTTATTTTGGTGAAGTCAACACTAATAAATTTGCATTAACGCATTATTAATGTGTAATTTTACAGCCCTATATATATAAGTGTACAAAAGTAAGAATTTAAGCTAAAGGGTGGTAACACCAAATATTTGATTTGATCTCATATGTCTCTCTTTTTCTCATTTATGGGCCCCTGACAGCTAGTGGGCACTAACTGTGGAATGAGATGTTTAAAAAGCAAATAGAACCTTATGGTCAGGTGGTCATATAGTGTGTGTCAACATATACAAATAATTCATTAATTTCTAAGCAATAGTATACACAATACATATAACATATAACCTAATATTAGAATATAATTCATATAGTAAATGTATTCTTTCACTCTGGAGTCTTTTTTAATGTGATCATAAACACTCATTTTATATTTTTCTTCATTTCCCCTAACGTTTTAAATGTGGGCTGTTAAAACTCTGTGCTACACTGACTGCTAAAAAGATTTTAAAGATGTTATTAGAATTACAGCATTTACCACAGTATTATGTGGCTAATGCTATGGTTGAAGTCAAACCTGTCCGATACTTCAGTGTCTAAACTAAACTGTCTTTGCATTGTGCTGAGTTTACGAGAAAAGACAATTACATTTGCGCAATGAAGACTGCATGTTTAATTAACCTTACACTGAAATTCGCTTAACACTGCAAAGCACATAAATAACATTGAATATTCGGTGTGAAAAATGAGGAGAAGCTCTGAAGATGCTACAGGAAGCACCTACTTTGTAAGCACCCAAATGTCCTGCTGAGCTTGGAAGAGGGAAAGCTCAGCATAACTAGATATGATCAGTATAATATCTTTGGACAGGGGCAGACTGGCCACCAGGGATGTTTTTTTTTACACTGAATAACTATATTTTCCTTTGCGTAGGCCTTCTGCCTTTTACTGCACTTTTACATGTAACACACACACACACACACACACACACACACACACACACACATTGGTTTTGTCTGCTTTAAACCATTTCGAGAGAAGAAAGAATTGCAATTCAAGTAAACTTTGTCATTATGCATATTATTTATTTTTATTTGAGCCTATTATATCCAAACATGGGTCAGAGCAGAAAAAGGAAAAGAGAGAGACATTAATTAAGCAACATGTACAAGAAACACAAAAACAGTTTTTTTTCTTCTCCCTCATTCATTATCATTCATTTAGTCATTGACAATTCTGACCCATTAGGCATTTTTTTCCTTCGCACACAACTATAAACAAAGGAGGGCCGCCATCGAGAGACGTGAAACCAGATGCGTATTTTGCTCACGCAATGTCAGCAGGCGACACAACACACTCAGAGGAACGCTCAATCCACCTACTTCCACATCCACAAGCTCGTAGGCAAGCGTGATTGGCAAGTGTTACTATGATTTATTGGAGTGAGAGAGATATTATCCACTTTTTCCAAACTGAGCACATGGCCAGTTTAGCATTTTTTTGAGCAAATTCTTTTACTTCAGATGATAAGGGGGAGAGTTTTTAAACCTTTAACTGACTGCAAAACAGTTTTCAGTCAGTGTGGGGAATCTGAGCACTGTCATTCACAGTGCTCAGGTACATAAAGTGCAAAGTGGATTTATAATAAGGAATTAAAGATCTGGGGGAGACAATGTGGCACTGCATAAATCCTGTCTTACAGTGAAAGTTCAAGTTTTAGAATCTAGATCATGCTTTATCAAAGGATTACTAAAGTATCGGTCATTTGATCGCTGGTGTTTATATAAAATCAAAATTGCAAAGGAAGCCTATGGAATATCCAATAGAGAAATAAAACTGCAATGGTTTAATAATGATAATAATGTAATATTAATCGCATTTTTAACTCCTGCTTTAGACAAAAGTACAGAGCCATTTAAAGCCTATTCTTAAGCCGATATGTCTCCTATCTTCCCTGTATGTAAATGTATTACAATCAGATAAAGCTTCATCAGGTGGTCTACACAAATGCAATTTAATAAGTATGCTAATCAGACTCTTTAGTTCATCATATCTATAATGAGCCTTGGAATATACTTAAATATTTTATGACCAAATAAATCTGTCCTCTTGGTGGTCCAGTGGGGTAACAAGTGACTTTATAATAGCATGTTTAAAATTTAAACAGACTCCTACAGTAATGGATGTGAAAAGAAAAACACACAGGGCTGTATTCAGAGTTGAGTTACATGTGTGTCGTGAGAAATTGTGCACTTCGGTATTCATACCTCAGGTCTAGCTATCGGCACTGGAGAAGCTCCTTTTCATTTGTGACTTATGCAGCTTCAAACTACAGCCGAACTACAATTTTGATAAAGTAGCTATATACACTATAAGCTGTTAAGAAAAAAAAGCAGATAACTACTGCATACCAGATCTACTTTTTCAAAACGAGGGAAAGTATGTAAATCTTATGCTGATGAATCGCTAATTTATTACAGAATATTTTTATTAAAGTTCAGCTACTCCCAAAATAATTCAGCGATTTATTTACTAGCCAGTTGTGTTGCTGCTTGTTAGATAAAGTAGGTGCATTGTTTCTCCCGAGTTAAGCTAGTAGTGTTGTTTTTGCTTAGTTTAATTAGTAGATTGTAATTTAAGATAGGTGCATTTCTGCTTGTTAGTTAATCTGGGTGCATTGCTGATTGCTAATTTAGCAGGCAGCTTGTTAGTTATGAGCTAGTTTAGCTAGTTAGTAATTAAGCTAGTTGTGTTGCTGTTTCTTGGTTAAGCTAATAGTATTGCTATTTGTTGGTTAAATTGCTGCTTAGAGTTATTTACAGTATTTCCTATCATTGATTTTGATATACTTTTGCTCTACTCAGACAGCTGCATGGGATAGAGTAAAAAAGCAAAGCTTTTAAAAAAAAACCTTTAACCCATAGCCATAGCCACACACTCACTGGCAACATTTATTTATTTAGCAAGTTAAAATTATGAATTTTAAAAAGTACCTTAAAATACCTTACACACCTGTGGACACGTTACACTTTTATGTCCTTGACCTCTATCTAGTTTATGACCATTGATTCTAAGTGCAATTAATCAAAAAACAATTGAAAGAAATATTTATCTTTAATGGCCATTTCCAATAAAAATCTTTAGCCAGTAAATACAGCAGTTTTACCCCTGTTCAAGCTTCTCACTTTCTGCCACGGTACTTCAAATAATATTATGTGCAGGATCAAGCTGACAAAAAATGAGGATGGAAGCAATATTGTTAAATTAAGACCAATTGGCAGTAATTAATGTGATAACTGCAACTAAGTCTGTTCATGCTGTAATATATTAGCAAAGTACCAGGATCTTAGATGAATGTTTGTTTCATTGTTTGCATTGATTTTTTCATTCATATATAATCCTATTAATATTTGTTTTCTGATCAGGTTGTGCTTTAACAGTATGTTACATAACATTTCAGTCGACAGCCAAGAAACAAAGCCAGCGTGTGTGTGTGTGTGTGTGTGTGTGTGTGTGTGTGTGTTTAAATCTAGTTGTCTAGAGTCTAGACCCTGTTGGAAAATAACTGTGCTTCAACTCAAGAAAAATCTAACAACATTTGGATGCATAAAATACACACAGGTCATTTTAATCATGCCAGTGTAAATGCCAGCCAGTAAATCAACTGCAACTTTCCGACTGAAATGGCCTGTATCGTCAGATACCAAAATCATTGGAGGTTATAATGGAAAATCAGAATAAAAATCAGGAAACGTTTTTGGTTGGATGAGGGAGTGGCATTAAAGATCCTTGACCTGGTGACAGGAGAGGAGAGTGTGATGATGGTCTAGTCCAAGCTCTGACTGAAGGGCTTGTTAAACAGCTTTGCTGAGTGGAGCATGTCAGCCTCTAGAGGCTGGGGACAGAGGACATTGCGATGGAGCGAGTGAGCGAGAGAGAAAGACAGTTAAACAGACAGGAGAAAGGAAAGCCGAAACCAGTCCTGCCCTTTTTGGGGGGCAATCAACGACCCTTGATGCAAGCCAATCAGAAAAAAATTGAATTATTTGCATGTATTTTCATCAATTTGAATCAGCAGCTTCATTTTCTTTTCATTTGCTCAACATGTGTGATTGAAATGCCACGCACTGCTCCTCCCTCCCTGTATGAGGTTAAATAAATTTCTACACGGTCACACACGAGAGTTGGAAAACTTTGTGTTTGATTAGCGGCAGACTTTTCTAGGCGGCTGGAGAGAATGCGCCTCTGCATGCTAAAGTAACACAGCTAGACTTTTTTTTTTCTTCTTTCTTCTTTCATCTCTCTTCATATCATCCAAACACAGTGCATCCAGCTATGGAAATGGAATGGGGCTGTCATTTTTCTTCCAGTCTGTGTTTCTTTCTGACTGCCTGATTGAACTGAACACACTTCTTCCATCATAACATAGATGATGAACTGGTGGGGTCTCTAAGAACTATCATAATATGTAACATAGACAGACATATAATAGAGCAGTTAAATGTGTGAAGACATTTTCTGTGTTCAATGTAAAAATGTATAAATATAAAATGAGAAAAAAAAAACTTAATAAAAAAGGAAGAACATGTACTTATTACGGTACAAAAACCCTTTTATTCAAAGAATGATCATAATGTTTGTATGGTTGGCTTACACTCAAACCTTTTTTATTAAGGGGAAATTTGTGTTTATTTTATTAATTATTTTCATATGTAGATAATCAATAGTCACTTAAATTTGTGTCAATATGTCAATGCAGTAGAATAGAAGATAAATGCTAATGAAGGTTAGCCTTTTTTTTTTTATTAAAAAAAATATATATCTGACAAGCATTTCCAAAATAGGATAATAAGTGTGGAGGAGGCAGAAGGTCAGGAGATCAGCAAACAGAGCAATAAATGAATGTAGACAATAAATAAATAAATAATAACTAAGGTATTTAAAAAAAACAAACAAACGGACACACTTTACATACAAGATAATAGTTTGTTAAATTAGGTAAAGGTACATTGAGCTTTACTAAGCCTGCTTATAAAGGCTGTGGGTGTAATTGGGAACAGATGTGTGTGATTAGTACTACTCAGGAGACTGTGTTAGTGTTGATGGAGTGTTGTGCTGGGGATTGTAGTCTGTGGCAGCCATATTTGTAGACTATCGTGTGTTCTGGGAGGTTGGGCTTTTGTAATGAATTCCAGTGCTTGTGTAACAGGTTACCAAGTTTTTGATAAATAATATACATAGTGCCAAGTGTTCTGACAATTTCAAATCCACTTCTTGTGTATTTTTTGGCATATAAGATAGAAACTATTTCTTTTTCTTTTTTTTTTTTTTTTTTTTTACATTTGGTAAATTACCCATTGCCTGTGGAGTGTCTAAAGCAAACATTCCTATTAACTACAATTAGAAACAATTAAATCAAGTAGACAGGAAATGAGTGTATGAGCTCAAGGTTTCTTCATGTTGTCTTAGAGAGTTTTTTTTTTCCTGCCATTGTCATCACTGACTGCTAAATCTATATCTAAATCTTTTCAGAGAAGCTGCTTTTCCTTGCTTGCAAAATGCTAAAAAATGTGTATTAAGTTAATGGTGCAATTTATCCACAAAAATAATTTATCGAATATGTGTGTTAATAATTAGTTGTAAAATTAACAAAATGGAGAATTAATGAACATAAGTGAAATCCATATTAAATCAATATTTGGTGTGACCACACTTTGGCTTTCAGTTGTTACTTCTGCATACTTTATAGACTTACACAAAGTCAATAATATGTCTCTGTATGCAACGCTGAAGTGTAATTGAGGTTCCTTGCAAGTTTGAAGCTGCAATTTAGCAAATGGAGTAAGAGATTTGGTCGGGATTAATGGTATCCTTAAGATACAAGCAGGTAGTTTCCCATCATGCATTCTTATTAGCACCAAATTTATTCTGTAGCATGACAATGACCTCAAACATATAGCCAATGTCATGAACAACTATCTTCAGTGTAGAGAAGAATAATGAGACATGAAAGTGACAGATTTTATCTTAAGATCATCAATTCTGTCTGGTATTACATGAAGAGACAGGATTCGAGGCAGCCCACATCCACAGAAGATCTGGGGTTGGCTCTTTGAGATGTTTGGAATAACCTATCTGCTAAATTCCTTCTAAAACTGTGCAAGGGTATCTAGAAGAATTGATGCTGTTTTGAACTGATTTGGATTTTACTTCTGTTCAGTTACTTTCCATTTTGTTAACTTTTAAAAAGAAACTACTAACTACTAACACGTCTACTCTTGTATAAAGTATTCTTACTTGACAGCATATAGTGTGTATATATATATATATATATATATATATATATATATATATATATATATATATATATATATGAACAAAAACAATTTGAAAGATTTACATCATACAAGCCCTATAACAGATTAAAGTTTGGTACTCTTCATGATGTGATTAGACATGCACTTGCTTTGAGGCATGTATCCATCACTCCTCAAATAAAAATATTGTCCAGCATAAGAATAAAAACCAAAGCATTTTTCTCCACAGTTCGGTGACTGTAGTGGGTTTCTTGGCCAATAATATATGTTCCATATATATATATATATATATATATATATATATATATATATATATATATATATATATATCTTCCAATTTAGCACATTTTTCTATGTAGTGTGTTGAGAGCTGGGACAACTGACTTCTCAGCCATAGGTTGTTTATCCCCAAATTGTTTGTAATTGTATAGGGTATCTTTGGATAAACATTTCCCTTCACTTGAACTGGGAGACCCAAACCTGTTTCAGCATAACAATATACACAAAGCCAGCTCCATGAAGATATGGTTTACATGGGTTGCAGTAAAAGACCTCGAGTGGCCTGCTATAGAGCTCTGACCTCAACCCAGGCCTCCTCACCTTACATCAGTACATACCTGGAATAAGGCCCTTGTGGCTGAATGAACACAAAACTCCACAAGCACACATATTATAAGAGCCCATGATGACTAAATGTGGAATGAGATCTTAAAAAGCAAACTTTTGTCCATATAGTGTATGTCAAACTTGAATTATTTACCTACCCACCATTTATTGAAGCTACATATTTCACCTCAGTGCATTTAATGTGCCGAAGTTTGTGATTTATCTTTTTTTCGTGAATTTTACAAGGGCGATTTTACAGTAGTTATCACTTTGATAACCCATCTCTGACCCTTAAGTAAAATCCATTCATATTTAAACACAAGCCTCATTGCTGTCTGTTCACTTAACAGATCTTACATGTGCTACAGTTTTGTTCTGTTTACTGCAGTAAATGTCTAGTAATTTATGTCTTTTCCATAGTTTCGAACATTATTTATAAGCATCACATGTGATTTGAACACAGACTGATATCAGCTGGTATGTGATAACAATTAAAATAAATAAAGGCTTTTTTTAATTTTATTTAATCGAAGCATGACATTCACTTGTGTAATGAAATGACTGTTTGGTCCTTGTTTATTTTTTGTAGACACTATATATATATATATATATATATATATATATATATATATATATATATATATATATACCACTATACAGTATGTTGAGATTGCCTTTTACCTGCAGGCAGATACCATGGCAACGTTAAAAAGTGACCTTAATAAAACATTTCCATTCCATTTTCTTTTGCATTGGTAAATCAGATTTGTTCTTCAGCTTTAATTGACAAAAAATTCAAATGATGAAATGTACTATATGGTGCACCAGTTGCATCCATCATAAAAAAAAGCGAGAGCAACAGTTTGTCGCTGGTTTGATCTGTGAATATCTGCTCACATGACTGAGACTGCTTATTAAGCTCTCTGCGAGACAAAAGGGAAACAACTGTTGTTGTGAACTCGCCGCTGTACATCTGTCGCCCGCAGGAAGAGCGCTGAGCTAAGATTTATTTGAATGGCAATAACGGAGAAGCTCATTTTATTCCAGTTAGGATCTTTCAACCACAATCAATTTAGCGTGTCACCGTAAGTAATGGGGGTCACAGAGTGTTGTGAGGGCTGCTGCATCAGTCATGTAGTGCTGGCCCTCTGTGAACACTTTGCATTACAAATGAGTGTACATAATAGTATGCCTATAGACAGTTTGCTCACATTCTTCTTTTTTTCAGCTCTCACTCTCAATATTTAAATAACTATGTGTGATTATACTTAAAAGTCTATTACCTGAAGAATGTGGTATAGCATGTGTGCATCTGCTAAGCTGCCTGTTCAGCCAGTCATCAGGCTGTCATATCTTGCTGGAGGGGCCCAGTCCTGGCAACACAGCTGTACAGTTGTGTCAGTGATATACTATTATTCCCCTGGCTGTCTCTCTATCTTTCTTACCATTTTTTTCTTCTTTTTCAGTTTATTCCCTCTTCTTTCTGTCACTCTTTCTGTCACATATACACACTTGCACAAAAAGATAGTAAGAAAGACAGAAAGAGAGCAACAGGAAAAGTGATAGACCAAAATGACACAAAAAAAACCACTGCTACCATTATTTCTTTTATTGTCATTAATGATGACATTCTCACAGTTGAAATCCTCCATCTCATGCATCTCGTGACTGGAGATTAAATGTTTTTGTGCGTTATTTACATAATGCAGTTGTGCCATCGGCATGCCTGCTTGATAGCTAGCTGTAAAAATCGGCGCGAGATCCGCAATTTAAATCAAACGCTGTTTATGTTATGCATAGAAAGCAATGTGCGCAGGAGTTCTGTTGCAAGGGCACCACTCAAAATACTCACAAACACATCAGCTGGAATGAATACAGAAAGAGGAACATGCAATTCCGTTTTCATGTATAGTAATTGCACACATTATTGTACTGCATTTTTCTACAACCACTAACCTGATGGAAGTTGTAGCTCTGTGGTTAAGGCTCTGGGTTACTGAACAAGAGGTCAGGGGGGTTCAAGCCTTATCAAGCTGCCACTCTTGGGGCCCTTGAGCAAGACCCTTAAAACTCTGTCCTCCAAGGGGCAGTATCAAGTGCTCTGTGATCTGCTGTGCTGTAAAATAAATGTGACAAGTAAAAGCATCACCTTAATCAGTCATATTGTCTGTGTGAAGTCTGTATGTGCACCGTTCGGACATAATATTTAAACCACTTGCCTAATAGTGGGTAAGTTCCCAAAACAGCTCAGACTTATGGTGCATAGACTCCTCAAGATCTGTAAAGGTGTGCTGTTGTACCTGGGAAATCTTGTAAATTGTGACATGGGGCCTTCATGCATCAGACTTGTTTGTCCAGCACATCCAAGAGATGTTTGATCAGATTTATATCTGGGGAATTTGGAGGTCAAGCCAACACCATGAACTCTATTTACCTTAAACCCTTCCTAAACAATTTGCATTACAGTAGCTCTTCTGTGGAATCGGATCAGATGGGCTAGCCTTTTCCCCAGTGTGCAATACTGAGCCTTGGGTGCCCATGACCATGCTGCTGGTTTACTGGTTGTCCTTCTTTGGACTACTTTTAGTAGATACTAACAACTGTATACCAGGGACAGTCCACAACTGCTTTAGAGATGCTCTGACCTAATCATCTACCCATCACAATGCTTTTTCACTATACTTGCATATTATTAGTACAACAGTTATAATAACAATAGTAAAAATATTATAACAAAAGTTATAATAATAATGATAACTGTTTATAATAATAATAGCAGTGTATAGAAGTGTACATTTTTTGCTTAACACATCTTCACCATCTAAAAAAATAATATGTACAATTATTTACTGTTGGGCAAATCTGTGTGTCCTACTAGCTCTAATCCTGTTCGATTTTTTTAAGTTAACACTTGGGCAGATAGATATAAAAGTTTGATAGTGTAAAAAAAGATGGAATGTAAGTCACAGTAGTTCCTTCAGATAACTCTTTCCTATTCCATCTCTGATAAAACAGACCACTGCAGAAGATTGCTTTATGATTATGCTTGATTATGATTATGCTTTTTTTCTCGTTGTGAAAAAGAATGAGAAATGGTAGATAAAGATGAGGCAAGATAAAATCTATAAGTTAACAGACTTCAGCTTACAGAGATTTTGAACAGAATTGTACAATTATTTAAAATTTGCATGAAACGATTAAATCAAGTTGAAAATTGTTTCCGTGACCTCTGTAGGGCTTGGTTTATTGCAAATGGAAAATATTCCATTAAACAATATGTAAATACAGTGGAACCGCCAAATTCTCGCTTTTTCTACGCATTTTTTATCGGTTATGTCGATCGGCACCCTAATTTTATGTTTTTTAATCTCGCGAACCCTGATATCTCGAGCACAAGGGGGGAAAAATTAGAAATTTTAACGTCAGTTATGTCGATCGGCACTGTGCAGCCGCAGAAGAACTCGCGAAAGTGGCGGAAAAATCAAACCTTACAGATACTACAGGTGTTTGTTTTGTATACTGGTGAATCTCTGCTGTTAGTAAGTGCACATATGCATTTTTTTGTTAAATGTTATGCGATGAAGAGGAGCGCGGCGCTCCCGGCTTCAACTCCTTGCGCGCGAGCAGGGTAAGGAGCACGGCTCTCTCGGTAAGGAGCGACGCGCGCGCGCTCGGTAAGGAGCACGCCTCTCTCGGTAAGGAGTTGAAGCCGTTTGAGACTTTTCTGTCCTCGGTAAGGAGTTGGCGGAGCCGAGCACCTGCCACGCCCCTTTGGCCGTTCACGTTTGAGACTTTTCTGTCCCTCGTTTTGGTTTCGGGTTCGGTTTTGGATCTTCCGGGTTTTTTCGGCGCCGTGCACCGGTCGCGGTATTTTTGAATTTTCCTATTTTTCTATTCACAAACTCTCTCTCTCTCTCTCTCTCTCTCTCTCTCTCTCTCTCTCTCTTCCCCTCGGCATCGTGGACGTAAGTTTTTTCGGACACTTTGCTTTGTGTGTTTGTGCGGATTACTTCAGCCTGATGGTCATAAGTTTTCAGAAACTTAGTTACTGTTTATTTTTCTTTTTTTCCCACATGTGGACTAAATGTGAGACGGCACTGTGCAGCCACTGTTTTTTTTTTTTTTTTTGAGCGATCTGTGTGTTTATAATGTTGGAGAATATAATAAAGGTTTGTATGGAGAATGGACGGTGGTTTGTATTGTATACTGGTAAATCTCTGCTGTTAGTAGGTGCACTTATGCCTTTTGTTGTTAACGCCTTCATCAAACAAATCGCGGCAACGCGGTTGTGTAAAAAACCCTCCAAAAACACGTGCATGCACATTCTCATTTATTAACGCACATCATGTACATAAAGAAATTTCAAGCACATTAATATATTGCCGCCATTTTGATTTTCGTTTATCTCGATCATCGGTTACCTCGATGCTTTTTGGCGACCCCCAAGGACATCGACATAACCGGGTTCCACTGTATTTCAAACAATATATAGGAAATAAAGAAATAAAAGGATAAAAACTTGTACAAGTTTAAAATGTGTGGTGCAAGTGGTGAGTGTTGCACATGAGTTGCACAGGCTCAGGCTCAGGCCCAGAAAATATTTAATAGCCAGGCCAGTAACACAATTTAGAAACAACCTGACTAGGTTCAAATAAATGAAGGCAGATACATAAAGTAATACCAGTATAAATATATAAATATATATATGAGTCTGGCTAATATCTTTATTTTCTCTTCACTTGTTCACCCTTGAGGTGACTATAAAATTTGCAGCAGTGATTTTACATACCTGTTTCACCTATAAGAAAGAATTATCTGTAATTCATTAGGTTAAATAAAAAGCTTTGCTGTTCTCCTAACAATGTATTTGGTGATGTGTGTATTGCAGCATGTAGTAGGATCGGGAATGAATACATTGAATCACTGAGGTAAAGCATTGTATCAACATTTATGAAATATAAACATAGCTCCATACCAAATACAACTTTTTTTGTGGAAGTCTGTCAAGGAAAAGATACTTTTCTAGTTGTTCAACTTTCTTGTTCTGTAGGCAACTATGAAAAAGACCTGAATACACAACTTTGACAACTTTTGTGTTCTTTGTACCTAGGCTACTAATTTCTTTGCCCCTGTTTTCTGTCTCCAATACACAGCACACTCAGCACAACAGTTCTCAATATCTCTGGCTTTTTCTGTGTTTTATGCATTAACAGTCTATGCCACAGGGACAAACAATGTTCTTTTCTTTTCCTTTTTTTTGCCTGTGTCTTAGAGCTACTCATTGTCAAACATGTCAGTCTGGGTGTCTGTGTTGAAATGCCAAGTATCCTTAATCCATGTTTTCTGAGAAGAGCAGCAAGCATGTCCAGCGGTGTGTGGCTATCTGTAGTGTTTCTGATGGTCGGAGTCACACATACAGATTGATTGCGGGCAGTGCTATCATCTCCATCCATCTAGAACTCAGGGGAAATCACAGCTTGTTCTATCAATCAGAGTGAGAAACTGTTTCAACTTGTTCTGGGCCTCGGTGGACTTTTAGGTAGGATTTTTCACCATTTTAACATCAACTCAGAGAAGGCAGGCAGGACGAAAAAAGTTAAACTGCATGGCTGAGTCTGGCCCCATCAAAGAAATACCGTGCATCACATCCTTTCTTGTTGCACAGGATACGGAGGAAAAATCGAGCTGTTTCCGAAAATGAATAAAATCAATGTATATGAAATAAGGTTGGAGCTGGGATCTGCTCCTATTGTGAGACCAGTTTCTATTCTTTGTTGCTTTTCTTCTAATAGTATAGTTCATAGCTGGGCCTTGTCCAGTACATTTGCTGGAAGAAAGAAACAAAAATCCCTGAAAATTAAAGCGAAACTATTAAATTTATCCAAGGAACAAAATGTTTTATTATCCTTTAAGTGCTGAGGCAGGCCTTCAGTGGAAAACCCTACAATCATATTTTTTGCCCTTCCACATACATTGTTAGGTTTAGTTAGGGGGAAAAAAATTTATATTTTAAAATGAAGGCAACATTTAAATGTTGTGTGCTTTAGTGCTTTAGTGAAATGCTAAACAAAATAAATAAGACACAATAGTAGGTAAAACAGTACATGCAGCAGAAGGCTCGTGGAGGATTCATTAAGGGACAATTTGCCAGTGCTGCTTAATGCTCTAATAGCTTTTTTGACTTTTCTCCTCCCCAGCCATGGCTGAAATCCAGTTTAATGACAGGAACTAACTCTGTGGGTTTTTTTTATGAGACGCCTACATGCTCTTTGATGCATAAACAACACTGTAACAATGGAGGCCTGATTATAGGAAAATACATTGCGTCCAAATCTGAGGAGAAATTCTCGCCACTCCATGACTAATACACTGAGCTGGGCTTTGCAAACAACTGCCATCGTTGCCAAGTGTGTTAGATGCCAGTAACCAATATTCTGATTGCAGGCAAAAAAATACACAAATGTGCTCGAAAACAGTATTTTTTTTTCGCAACTGTGTTGTGTGTGTGTAGTAGCCCCTCAAATCAATGTTTTTCTTTCACTTATTGCCAAACAGAAATGAATATTATGTAGCATCTCAATAGAGTCCATTATAGCGGTGCAAGGCCATATTTTCACTCTAGTCACATGTCCCAGGTGGGAGTAATTTTGAAATTGCTGCATTTATACGATATGGATAGGTATTGAAGGTCATTTTACTGCTTACAGTCAAAAGGTTTCTTTAGAATCTCCAGTCATATTTCTTAGTGTGATCATATTAATCTAAGCTATAATAACCAAATCTATACGAATCTCCTAAAAGCAGTGTGTAGTTCAGTGGGGCAGGGATGCCACAGCTAGTGAAATATATCTTTAATTTCACACTGTATGTGCTCAAGATGAAAAATCAAAGCATAATATTCTACCAAATAATGACAACTTGAGCAGGTTTGACAAAAGATGTCTGATCTCAGCTTAGAACAAAAAAAAAATATATGATGCATAGTTGTAATTCAGCCAATTAGTAGTTTAATTACAGTGAAAACAAAGGGGGAAAAAAACAAACAAACCAAAAAAGCATGCAGTTCAAATTGCATTTGAGTCTTTATTTAATTTTGTAAAAACATTTCAGTATTTGAAGTTTGAAGCTGCTCAGTTACCTTTAGTTGGTGGTGGACAGTATTATAGTGTTGTTGCTTTGCTACTCTGCTTAAGAACGTTTTCAAGTCTGTATTTTTGTGTTTTATATTGTAAACATTCTTTTCTTTATAATATTTTAATGCGTAATTCCTTACTTTTTACTTAATAACTTTTCAGACAAAAAAAATTGCAATTCCCACTACTTTATAGTGCATTAGTCCCACTACATAAATTGCACTGAACCATATAGTTCTGTTCTAGTAAGAGTTTGTGTCTTGCATAGATTCTCTCTCTCTCTCTCTCTCTCTCTCTCTTTCTCTCTCTATCTATCTCTATCTCTATCTCTCTGTGTCTGTAACTATGGAAAACTCTGCTTTTATAAAACTATGATGAACTGGAAAATGACACACTGAACTGAATCACAAGTTTTAAAGATCAGTCGTTTTACTTTTCATAATTAAGTTCATTCAGAAACATGTAGTGATGTACTTTTGCTCAAGTAGAAATGTACTATAAATTGGAGTAATATATGGTAAAAGGTACAGAAATGGTACACTTTTATCTATCATTAATTTTGTTAATACACATTATGCTGCTTATGCTTTCTTTAGAATTTCTTTTCTATACAACATATGCCATGTTTTGAAAAATTGAAAAAAACAGCAGCACAATTCCATTGGAACGGTCACATTCAATATGGCGGTGTTAATTAACATTATATAAATAAAGACATTTGACTTAATGCTGTCAATAATGTTATCAAATTAGGTTAGAAAAGCTATATTTTAACCTCAAATACAGAAATATTATTAAACTTAGTTCTCCATGTGAAAGAGATATGGCGGTGCAGTAAGTGCATGGATTGTCTGTTTCTTTTGCTATTTCAAGGCATCATCATTATGGTCTATGGTAGAGCTTAGTGCACATGCAGACACAATTATTACAGACAAATCCATATTTAAGGCCCAAGGTTGAAGCTCATGTAAGGAATAACGTGGAAAAAAGACTAACAAGACACTGTAAGGACAAAGAGCAAATGGCATATACAAGAAATAATCAGCATGATGCTGAAGCAGGCAAGCTAAGGATAAGCTGGTGCTTTATTGATCATCTAAAATTCGTTTTTACAAGAGTGAAAACCAGCGGTAATGTAATACAAGTTTCAAAACTGATGGCTTAATGGTCACAATGGCAGTCCACAATTATGGTAGCACCCACAAATAATTAATAGAAATGTATTTGATTTGTTTTTATGTATTGCTTTTACTCATTGCCCACCACAATACTTTTGTAAAAAAGAACTGGTACTATTTGTTAGGATCAGAGTTTTAAGTGTCTACACATACAGTATTGAACATTTACAAAACTTTGCTTTGAGTCTAGTTACTAGTTGTTCAAGTGATTTTTAAGTGCTTATATTTGTTATTTATATTAATATTCCCAATAAATGCAATAATTTATGCATTTATTGCAAGTTTGCGCATGCCTGAAAATTAGATTCCCTTTTTTTTTTATTTTCAACATACCCCTTCACATTTAGTCTTCATTTGCTGGTTGCCTTCTTCACTCTTTTGGGAAGATGTTCCAGTTGATTTTGGAGTGTGTTTGTAGAGATTTGTGCTCATTCAGCCACAAGGGTGGTAGTAAAGTCAGGTACTGATTAAGGGGAAGGTGAGGATGCCTGAGGTTCAGTCAGCATTCCAATTCATCTCAAAGTTGTTCAGTAGAGTTGAGGTTAAGCTCTATAGCAGGCCACTCAAGATCTTCCACTGCAACCCATGCCAAGCATATCTACAAAAAGCTTGCATTGTGCAACAGTCATGCAGGAACAGGTTTGGGACTCCTAGTTCAAGGACAGGGAAAATGATTAATGCTGCTGTATCTAAAGACATCTTATACAATTGTGTGACTTTGTGGTAATAGTTTGGGGAAGAACCACATATGGCTGGAAAAGTAAGGTTTCCCAATACTTTTGTCCATATAGTGTATTTATAATACGTATAATTGTATAGACTTTGATATTGACTAAAACCCAGATTCCTATTAATATTAATTGTTTAGTTTTCCATATTTGTAACTCGATGCACCAGCCACCAACATCATCAAGTCAATACAGCTGCACTGCTTAATCACAGTGAATACTCTTCAGGTTTCTTTCTTAATCCCTTCTGCTTAATCTTGTCACTAAAGAATAGATTATAGCACTGAAGGGAGCAGAGTGTTAATTTCCGATCAGAATCGCTTAATTACTTTGGCCAAATGCTCTGACTGTAAGCTTTTTGGGCAGTGCAACTTGGTCACAGATGATTGGCTTCTTTGTGGAATTAAAGAAAGAAAAAAGTTGGGGAGGATCGATGCAAATGAAAGTGCAAACTCTAAACATGTTACTGAATTCTATTAACGCAGCAAAATTGCTTCCAGGGCACTGAATATTGAACTTTCGTCACCACACAAAGCCAGGCTCAGACCTCCCCCAGGTGAATATGCTCTTCGGTCAAGTGCAAGAGATTAAATGAATTCTATACATTTAAAAGAAGCTGGCCTTACTTTGTTGTACGTGAGATAGATACTGAAAAGGAGGAAGAGGGTTCTAAACTGTAATTGAATATTTTTGTGCTAGCCTGCATTTTCATTTGTTTTACACATCTTTATGTGACTACATAAATGTACATAAATGTAACTACAGCTTGATGGAGCTTGTGTGCTGCTACAGTATAATGCCTTCGCTCAGACTGTTCATACCTGCCAATCAAAATTCACCGTATACAAAATGGTATCTTAGCAAATAAAAATGTTCACTATAAGCAAATTTATACAGCATTTCCTATTATAAGATTACAATAAACCAAATATAAAATTATTAAACTTGAGTGTCTTGGTACTAATTTCATGCTTGAAATATTCTTGTTCTATTGGCAGATTGTTTCGCTTTTTTCCCAAAATAAATGATTAAAATTAGCAAAATCATCTGAGAATAGAACAAGACTACCTCAAGCATGAAATAACCACAAATATTTAGACCTAAAGCAGATAAAATTGCATATATTTGGTGATTTTGATATGCTAAACCGATATACAGTGGAACCTCGGAGCTCGCGGGCTTAGCGCTCGCGACCTCGCATGCTCGCGACTTTCATTCCGACCGGCGACTCTCCTTCAGATCGGCTCATGAGCAACCGCGAGTTGCTCAAAACGCTAGTTTTAACATTTCTAATTAAGGTTTATCTCATTAAAATTGTCTAAAAAATGCTTTAAAACTATTTTTATTATGTATTATTATACTGTACTTCTCTACTGCATACTTTACTGTACCTGTACTTTATTTTTTTTAATTAAGCATTGTAATTGCTGTTAATTTACATAAAGTATTGTTAAAATAGTCTAATAATTAAGTGTTATGGAGTGAAATAGTGTTATTTACTCATTTAAATCGATTTCGTATAGTGTTCTTTGGGTTTTTACTGGGTTGGAAGGGGCGTATCAAAAGGTCGCAAAAATTCGGAACTCGTGACCGGTCTTGGTCCCTAACCCTCGCGAGCTCCGAGGTTCCACTGTATACTATTTACATTTGACTGCATTCAAGATATATTTATTTCCTTAAACAGCTTTTTCTTATGCTGTTTTGCGGACTGTTATTCCTTCAAAACTGTCTATCTATCTATCTATCTATCTATCTATCTATCTATCTATCTATCTATCTATCTATCTATCTATCTATCTATCTATCTATCTATCTATTATAAATATTATGCAAGTATGTATGTATGTATGAATGTATTTATTTATAATGGATAACTGCCAGTGTTTTAGGTTTGAGTCTGTTCTCTTTTGTTTCTCCGAATGTTCTGTTACTCTTTTCCAGTCCTGTTACATCTCATCCCTCTGTAAATGTCCTCCACGGTGGTTCAGAATTAAATAGCTTATTATCACTTCATACATTAAAGCACGCTGCCCCTCAGGAGTCTGAGCTACTGCAGGGGCACTCCTAGCACACAGGCCTTTATATTAATTTGTTCATTGTCAACCAAGGATTCATTATGGGAAAAAAAGTAATTACAGATTTTAATTAGAGTCCGTCTGCTGACAGCTTGCTTGTTATCAGTAAGTCCATCCTGTCATTTTAAGGATTATTTCTCTTTGACTTGGACTAGCATTGTTTACTGGTATCAGTGTGACCACAGAGGCTGAAACTTTATTAAATTGGGTCTAATAGCTCTGTGCAATTAGGCTTATTTTTGCCTATGGTACTTTCCTTTCCTAGAAAAAGTGATACTTTGTGTTGCTAGTAACACACACTAGTTATAGACATGTTCACTCGCATATTTTCATATATCTCTCCTATATATAATCTCTTATACCCAGAGATACTAAATGCTCTACTCTGATTGGTCAGCAAATGCTGATTAGTTTTCTGTAACAGCACACATCAAACAGAAATCTTGTTGGAATTAAAACCATAGGTTTATATTAATTCTAGAATTTTATTGTTTCTATAGTAACACCCTTTACATGGATTCCTATGGTTCTGATGATCACAATATGGAGCTTAAAAAACTTATTTCTGCAGAGATATTTATTTAACATTTATAGAAGGTGGCAGCACTTCGTAACAATCAGTGTTCTCCATCATGAAAAAAACTTCAGAACAGAGACAGTTGTGCTTTCTGGTTTCTCTTTAACTTGACAATCTGCATTTGATAATCTAATTCTTCTCAAGGAGGGAGAGAGAGTAAGAGAGAGAGAGAGAGAGAGAGAGAGAGAGAGAGAGAGAGAGAGAGAGAGAGTTATTGAAGGAATGACTGTTTATAGCTGCTATAACATATTGTAAATCAGAACAGGAAGGAAATACAGTATGTTCCACATCTTCAAAATGTACCGTAGCTATAAAGAGTTATATGATGCGTTATTCATCCAAGAATTAAATGAGTGAATATAAAATTAAATAAACAAGCCACTCTAGGAAAAGAAGGATAAAACTTTCCTGGACTGGGAAGAATCCATGCATTATAATATTTAATTCTTAATAATTTTTTTCTGTTACAGCATATCCTATTGTGTTTTATTTCATCACACAGCATATTTTGGATAACACCTATTAAAAATGATACATTGATTAAATACTGTAGACAATTTGGATTCAAAATGATAAAACAATAAAAATAAATAAAAATGTATCACTTAAGTGTTAAAGTTGATTATGAAATTGTATTTATCTCTATGCTTTTGTAATTGTGGTGTGTGTGTGCACAAGCTAAGGATTGCTGAGAGGATTGCGTTCTGTAAACAACCGGTGTTATTTGGCTTGTTCTATTTTATTCCTATCTTTATTTATACATGTATTTTTGGCTGTGTTTTACTCATTCATTACTATATGCATGGCAGAAGCAGTTTAAGCAAAATATCATTTGAAGCATTTCAGGCTTTATACTCAGTTATTTTAACGTTTGGTGTATTTTTGCGCCCATGAAAGACACGACTGAAATATTTTAGGTCAAAACGAAACCAAACAGACTTGCAGACTCGGATGGTGCAGAATCAAATATTAGCAGGTGATCCTGGACACAGAAGCTTCAAATCAATACGCCTTGACAGAAAGCCTTAATACGAAGCATAACAAGAACCACGGAACAGCTTGAAGACTCACAGAGTCAGAACAGGGTGCGACGACCTTTGAACATGAGCTTGCATGTAGAGTGCATTCACCCACAGCATGTTCTTTAAGGAGAATGTGTTAAATGAATCCTTCCTGAAGATAAAGCTATTGCTGTTTATATATGGCACTGTGTGGGCAGGTTATTATTAGTTCAAGTTGTTTTTATTTGCTTAAATCCTGCAGAAGCGTCAAGACTTTCCACATACAAACTATTAGAGATCATCTTTAATCTGGTGTCAAGTTTTGTCATTAGATCGATGTCTTTCAGGACTATAGATGGATATTGTCTGATTCTCCAGTGAGGCTCAAGAAAGACCCCCAAATCATTTGACCTTTCCTTTGTGAATAGACAAAGATTGCTTTAAATCTGGCAGCTTACTGAAATCAGGCTGTAAATTGCTCAGGATGCATTTCTAATTTTTCCCTTGGTAATCAATCCCCTCAGCACCCCTAATGGCCTTCTGTTTTTGTAGAAATTAAAATAGCTGTCAGCCCGTTCACGAAATCAGTGCTGGTTTATAATTATAATAGTGTTTGTCCTGTATATTTCACCACCATTGTGTTTCACACAGTGATGAAGGACAATTCTCGCTGTCTGAAAATTGATTCAGACAGGAATAAAAAAAAAAAAAGGAAAGGTGAAATGAACACTCCTATCAGGCTGTAATACAATTCATTATTAAATAAAAATAATAATTTTTATTATTTAGTTATAAGAGCCACAATTTTTTACTTTCGGGACAAAATAGCTGCATGAGAGCTGCGATAAAAGACAGTTACTTAGATATGGAATTATTTACTAAGTACATTCTGAGTACTTCAAGGGTTTAGTGGATGATTAAAGGGTTTTTGCTGCTTAAAAAGATCCTCCCCTCTTCCAAAGTTTCTTTCATGAAAGAAGGGTTTATTTGTGCTACATGGCTTGAAAGTGGATATTGACTTGGGGTGATATTCGGTTCAGTTACGGCATAAAACAATAGAGGGAAACTCAAGTTCTGTGTATGATCTGTTGCTTTACCAAAGAAAAAAAAAACATAGCTAAAATATAATGAAAAAGCAAGGGATCAGAAGTGAGATTTAAACCCATGTCTCTATTTGGATCCCACAGGTTCTTAATGTTCTTGATTCATTCTCTGTGAGATTATTTCAAACTTCTAACCTCTAATGTACTAAACAGCTTCATTAAAATATATTCCATATATTTGAAGGAATTCACATCCAAATCAGGTGAATAGTGTTGGAATTACAGCAATTTCTATATTTAGTATCCCCCCTTTGCAAAGGACCAAAAGTAATTACACAATTGGCTGCTCAGCCGTTCCATGGTCAGGTGTGTTATACTCTCACCATTATTATTCTTACAAGTAAGCACATAAAAAGCCCAGAGTTTAGAACATTAGAGTTTAGAACAAGTGTGGCATTTGCATTTGAAATTTGTTGCTGTTAACTCTCAATACAATGCCCAAAGAGCTGTGACCGCCATTAATATGCTAAACAATGAAAACAGTCAGATAGCAAAAACAATAGTTGTGGACAAATCAACTTCAATTTCAAAAAAGAAATAACACAAATGTGAGCTCAGAAATACGAAGTGGAACAGAGAACTACAGAAAAACAACTGATGAGAATATCACAAATTCCGGTGCAAGTTGGCCAGATCAAGAACATCACCAAGGAGTTAGGTGTATCTGTGTCAATGTTGACAATGAAGAGAAGTCTTTGCCAGAATAAATACAAAGAGGTAAGCACAGGATGCAAACCAATACTAAGCCAGGAAGATCAGATCTGAGTTTGCTCAAAAGAAAATCCTAAAAAAGCCCCATACAGATCTGGAACAACATTCTATGGACAGAATGAGATGAGATGAAGTGAAGAGACAAGCATTAGGGGAATTAAAAGAACTGCTTCTGATTTGAGACCTAGCACTACAACTTATGACGTGGGCGTGTATGGATGGTGATGGAACCAGTTCTACATACTTCAAAAACATCACAGATCTGCTTGTCACTTGCTGAAGGCAAATCTAAAGGCAAAATGCCCCAAAAACAGAAAGGAAGGGAAGACAACTGCAGTAAAGACCTGGCAAAGCTTCACCAGGGATGAAACCAAGCAGCTGGTGAAACCTGTGGGCTCCAGACCTCAGGTAGTCATTGACTACAATGGCTTTACATCCAAAATATTAAATGACAAACTGAAGTCTCATATTTATTATTTAATGTCAACTTCAACACAGTATTGGAAATATAAAGCTAAAATAAAAATAACTTTGTCGAAGTCTAAATATTTACAGACCTGACCTGTTTCCATGATCCTCCTATGAGAATGACACATAGCTTGTTTAAAGCACATTTGAAAATTGTAACATCTCTATAAAGAACCAACACTCATCAGTACAGGGAAAAAAAGAACAGACAATGCCTGGTTTTTGCCAAACAGCAAATTCAGCCTGTGTGGAGTCATGTCTGTCAGGAAGAATAACCTTTGACCCATGACTTTCCGTCCATAAATGGTACTGGATCCATGTGAGAGAAGAAATCAATATTGCTTTCAGACTAGGCAAAGCAAAATGTAAGACTTATATTGCAGCACATAATTTTAGCTTAAGTAAATCAGGTCCTCAAGCTTCCTATAACAACCGCTGCAGTTAATTAGCCTTAAAATTTTGATCTCTAAACAGAATTTAAGAGAACGTCACTAGGTTGTGTATGTAGACCTAGTTCCCTGAGGGAACGAGAGCTGCATCAAAAACACTTTGGGAATGCTTGGGAACGCTTTTGGGAAAACGCTTTGGGAACGCCACGCATTGTTTATGCTCTGAATCACGTGTAAAATCTGGCCAAGAGGCAGGCTCTGATGTTGAGGTTGTAGAACCTCACAAAAGTCAGTGGGGTGGACCAGCCCGCAGCGTTACAAATGTCCTGAAGAAAACACTTCAGTGGACCAGGCCATGGAGGCCACCATACCCTGGGTGGAATGAACCTTAACTCTGAAAGGAGTGTGAAGACTAGAGAACTCATAACACAGACAAATGGCATCCACAATCTATCTACTGAGCGTCTGCTTATTACCCGGAAAACCTTTTCTCTGAGGGTCATGGCAGACAAACAGTTGCTCCGACTTCCTCCACGGACTCGTCCATGGAGGTATGTGTCCAGTGCTCGCACTCGATTGCCCTTTCGGGAGAACCCTCTGTTTTTAAGCCGCCATTGGAGGGGTCTCAAATGGTGAAGGCCAAGTGGAATCACACAGTTAGTGACTTTTTAGTGTGCTTTTACTATCTTGACTGCAGTGAGGATGACTTTAATCGGGGCTGGAGACAATTGTGCACACACTACGGTTGAGTCCCACACAACGGGGCAGAGAGGACCCGAGTAGCCCTTCTCTATTGTTTGCAGGACCCACTGAGATACATCTGGCAGTCCTTCCCTAGCTGCCAGTTAATCTCTTAGGGGAACCAGCCCCTCAAGACTGGTCTCTGGCCCTCTCAGAGCGGCTGGAGCAGTTCTCTGCAACCGTTGAGGCCTCCTGAGAGGCGGCGGGTCTCCTCCATCTGCAGCGATCTTTCGGGCGGAAATGGAGGGAGCCACCCATGGGAGGGAGGATGCACTCTGAGGCACATTTTGTGGGAGAGTTAACAGCCTGGCCTCCCCCTCTGCCTGGAAGCCTGATTGGGGAACCAGTCTCTTGAGGCTGTCTTCTGACCCTTTCAGAACAGCTGGGGAGATCCCTTGCCACTGTGACTGCTTCCTGAGCAGACCTGGGTCCCCTTCATGGAAGGAGCCACCCGGTGGAGGAGACTGCGCTCTGAGGCACGTCTTGTGGGATAGCTGGCAGTCTGGCCTCCTGGTGATGTCAAGGAGGTACGGGCACCATATAATGAGAAGTAAACCAGCCTACCTGAAACAGGGCACTCTGATTGTCATGGCCGCTGCACCACTGCCCGTTTGTTCGCGACGAGGACCACCCTCAGGTCGGCCAACTCTTTGGGCTTAGAGCTCTTGGGCTTGAAGCCGCCTTTGGCTGCACCCGCCGAGCAGCCCCGTGAAAACGGTGGAAAAAGTAACACCGCCGACTGCGTTTTAGACTCCTGAAACCTGTCGTCTACCACTCCTACCGCTTCGCCGAACAGGCCAAAAGTAGCAATTAGGGCATTCAGCAGAAAAACCCTATCCCTGTCCGGAATTTCTGACAGGGTGAGCCACAGATGCCTTTTTGTGGCTACTGAGGCTGACATTAGGCGGCTGACAGCCCGCACCATTTCCTTGGTGGCTCTAAAGGTTTGGTCAGCAGCGCGACGTAGCTCCTTGATGTCATCAGCCCCGGAGTTTAAGCCCTCGTCCAATTCTCACAGCAGATCGCAGCGCCTTGACCTGCTGCTGCGTAAGCCCTGCCCACTAAAGCCGAGTTGGCTTTCAACAGCTTAGTAGGCAACACCGGATCGTTTAGCAGAGCAACAGCTGGGGCCAGCTAGCGTCTCTTCAACCCTGGGCATCTCCCGATAGCCTCACTCATTGAACCCTACTACTGTATATTCGTGTATAGCGAATGTGGTGGAAAAGTACGGGCCACATATGGGGTCTTCCAGGACCTAGACACCTTGGTGTGTAGGGAGGGAAGAAATGGTAGGCCCCGGGGCAAAGGCTGTGCTTTGGGACGCAGGAAACGCTCATCCAGCTTGCTGGTAATGCGTTGCTTCCACTTCTCATCAGGACAAGCTATCCCTAGCTTAGCGACGGCCAGCGTCACTACCCCCAGAAGCTCATCAAACAGCACAGGCTGTGTGGGCTTGCTAGCATCCGAAAACTCTCCCTCCTCGGAGGAAGAGATTCGAAACTCCGCTTCACACGCGCCGGAAGAAAGGACCGCCGAAGCGAGTGCTTTCCCTGGGGAACGGGAGCTCAGCCAAGCAGGAGAAGCTGGAGAGGACTCATCCATCTCCATGCCTTCTGCTAGTTCAGCCTGCGAGCCCCACGACCTTTAACACTGCTTTGCCTCGGCGAGAGCGGGGCCTGACCCGGAAGAGGGAGCGGAGAGTGCGGATACAGCACAGACAATCGTCTCTCGAGAAAGCCGATTGAGCATGCTCCACTCCCAAGGAAACAACGCAAAGCTCAGGTGTGCCCCCCCGTAATAAAATGGGAGCAAGTAGGGACACACATGCGAAAGATTGTTTGCTTCTTAGCCATGCTGCACAGATTCACACACAAAGCGCTTACCTGAACAACAGAAGCTGATGTCACTCCCATCACGCTCCCATGTTGTAGCTTCCTGGTTTTCGCGACATCGCTGCCAATGATGTCACAACTGACTATTGGCCAGATTTTACACGTGATTTAGAGCATGAACAATGCAAGGCGTTCCCAAAGCATTTTCGACACAGCTTGAGTTCCTGAAAGGAAATTATCTTTTAAAAAGGTGTTTTAATAATTGACATCTTTTTGTCGGTCTGTTAGATTAGAATCAACTTTGTTGTCATTGTCCAGAGTACAAGTACAGAAGCAATAAACGTATCTAACATCTAACCTCTGTGTGTGTGTGTGTGTGTGTGTGTGTGTGTGTGTGTGTGTGTGTGTGTGTGAGACACCCCGATCAGCCATAAAGAATTTTCCTCACTGTATAGAAATTTCCACACTGTGAGATGAATAAAGGTATATCTCATCTCATCTCATAATGACCACCTGCCTAAAATTGTATTGGTCCTTTTTTTGCTGCCAAAACAGTTCTGACCCATTGAGCATTAACAACATTAAATTCTTCAGCAATTTCAGCTACTGTAGCTCATCTGTTGGATTGGACCACATGGGCAGCCTTCGCTCACAACAAAGATTGGACCAAATGGGCAGCCTCCCCTTACCATGAGCCTTGGCCGCCCATGACCCTGTTGCCAGTTCACCACTGTTCCTTCCTTGGACCACTTTTGATAGATACTGACCACTGCAGACCAGGAAAAGCCCACAAGAGCTGCAGTTTTGGAGATGAAACAGAAAATACAACAAAGAAGACCCAGGACTTTAAACAGCTAGAAATACTGCATTAGACACAAATGGGACAACATTCCTCTCTCATCACCTGGTCTCAGTTCCTATATATACTATATATGGGATGTTGTTTAAATAAGAGGGGAGGCTACCAAGTGGTAAACATGGCCCTGTCCCAACTTTTTTTTTAGATGTTTTACTGCCATTAAATATATACATACAATTTATATGGTATATAGTACGAGAAGTGGGTGCATAAGTTTTTCAGATAGGTTAAATGTCTAGACTGCTTATTAGGAGACAGTATTAAGGACATGCATTATTCTTCGATGAAAGACAAGCAGACTGTATTTAATAAAGATGTGAACAATGCACATCTTGCCAGTAATTAAAAGCACCATCCACACTATAAAGGTTTTGTTTGCATTACACTACATTGTAACATATTTGGGTTTATGAGCAATAGTAATCCACTATACTGAAAATACTCGGTCGAGTTTGTCAAAAATACTTGTCGAGTTGTTCAAAAGAAGAAAGAAAAGACAAAAAATGCAAGTCTTTTGACACAATATGACATGTGGAGTTGTCACATTAGGGACAATGGCAATGATAAGTAGAAGAATGGTTCCATTTTTTTCTCATTAAAAGATCTGGCGCTGCTGCAGAGGAATGTTGCAGTGAGGAATCTGACAGCCCGGGGACCGTGGCTCTACAGCAATAGCGGAGGTGAAATATTTAATTGAACACTCCGCTTCCTGCTTCAGTGATCACGGCTACTGCTGAAAGCTGTCACGATCCGATCTTTCTCTCTCTCTCTCTCTCTCTCTCTCTCTCTCTCTCTCTCTGCTGTCTTTTTTCCTAGGACCTGGCAACATAGTTTGTTAATTTGTGACTGTCTAGCATTGAAAAGCACATCACATAGAGGGGTTTAGTTTGCAGTTATCACTGCAAATGGAGTTAAAAGTAAGGTGAATGTGGTGATTTAGTACGACAGACCAAAAGCTTTGCTCTGTTAGACCTACTAAGCATCGAAGCAAACGGACTTCGGTATCTTTTCTTTCCATCCTCAATTTTTTCTCCCCAGACAAACTGTAAGATACCAAATGACAGTTTTCAATTTGGACATTGTAAAACTCACCACACCATTCCTCATTTGATAGCTAATCCACTGCACCCGAGAGTGAAATCGTTAACTATATTTGCCGCTATGTGTCTAAGATAATAAATTGCGTATAAATGGGTGTCACTTAGCCAAATGATGCCATAAATATGCCAAGCGTTAAATTGGGCACACCAGCTTCGAGGGCTGGCTTTAAAAAAAAAAAAAAAACGCTTGCAAAAAAAGAAATGTACATCACCCTGCAGTTCATAAACTGGTAGATGTTCTTGAATGAATAGGCTTTAAGTCTGTCACTTTGGACAATAAGCTTCTAAATTTGTAGTATTGGTTCTAACATGTTGGTGCCTATTCATAAGTGGAGATCATTATCGTCATCATCATCATCTTCTTTTTCTTCATTGTCATCATGAATTGGTATCATCCTGTGCAGAATGAGCATGAATCTAGTGTGTCCTTAGCAATAACGTACGGAATGTTAGCTGAAGTGTATTTCCTCATTTGCCATTTCCTCCTTCATCCAATTTCCTTCTTTACTTCCAGCTTAACAAAGTGGGTAAGAAATCTGAGATCGCTTTTACATTGCCAAGGAAAAAAAATCTTTCACAGATTCCTGTTCCATTTCTTAACCTGTAGTCTTAGGTGAAAGAGTTGTATTACCCTACTTCCTGCCAAATTTTATACCTGCTACAGAGGGAAGATTCCTATGTTACAACTCGTAATTGTTTTGGGCAAAGATTTGAACTGGAAAAAGAAGTGTACACCATGAATGAGATGAGGCTGTGTGACAGTAAGGTGCCTCTCATATGCTGATGAGAGTGATTGCGAATGGGTGTGTAAGCTGTATTCTGTATTCTGTATGTGATATAATTATGATATAAAATTCCATATCACACGTAGGTACTATTCCGATGAGTCTTTTTGTTCTTTGGTGTTTATGTAAAGCAAATGGACGCACATGCAGTTTGGTGTTACTTACAGTGTGTATAAGCAAAAACAAGAATAAAAAAAAAAAATGAAACACAAAGTAACAAAGAAACCCCCTATCTGAGCATGAAGACGAGGACTGTGGTAAACAACAACAACCATGCGAAGACAAACCTGTAGTTCACAGTGAGAACCAAAATACAAGTACTAATTACCAGGATTATTAAACAGATGCAGCCAGTCATATAATATAAATCAAGGAGCCACAGTGGCTGGTGGAAAACAAAGTTCTTTGGAATAAACTTGTCTTAGTTTTACCACAAAACCTTAGTGTTTTTGGATGTTGGTGAATGAGAAAGTTTCCACCCACTTGGTTATCTACTGGCTTACACTAACAATTAAGACGGAAACCAACCCCAAAAAATAGACCAAGCCCAAAATGGCAAAATAGTTCTATGACAAGTGTAATTTAATATTTTATACAGGTAGTCTACTAAAGGGTTACGTTACAACGACCCCATTGTATGTCAAAAATATCGTAAGTCGAAGATGGTGCTAATACTGTGACAGTCCTTCCTGCTTCATGCTGATTTATAATTTTTATTTTCTGCTCTAAACTGATGGTTTCCTCTTCTTTTTTTTGCTACCAGCAGGAGACATACTTGGGCACTATTAAACCATTAAATTAAATTAAATTCATTTTTATTTGTATAGCGCTTTCAACAATGAACATTGTCTCAAAGCAGCTTTACACAGATAGTGTGGTGATTAAAAGTGAATATGTTCCTTATAAGTAAGTTTGTCCCTAATGAGTGAGCCGGTGGCGAATGTGGCAAGGAAAAACTCCCCGAGATGGCATAAGGAAGAAACCTTGAGAGGAACCAGACTCAAAGGGAAACCATCCTCATCTGGATTTCACCGAATGTCCATTTACAATTTACGATGTTCTTACTTCATGTATTTCAGGAATTTCATGGAAGCACCCAAGGTGTTGATGGGAAACAGTCCCAAGCTGCACAACATGCTTTTATCACTAAAATTGCTGTTTGAAACAGAAAAGAATTACACACTAACACTGAGACAACTTTACTCAGTCGACCACTAGCGACGCTGGAGCATACAGGGGGAGAGAAACGCTCATCCCAGCTGAATAAACAACGTATCGTACATCATACTTGCGCCATGTGCCTGTTGCGTGAAATAAACTTTATTTTTTACAATTTTGTCGTGTCGTAAGAAGAAGAAAGAAACGAAGAAAGTCGAACCATCGTAATTCAGGGACTATCTGTATTTATTTTTTTTGTCTGGTGCTCAATAAGTGCAAAGAAATCCTCTCAAGAAAAAATGCCTTAAAAATAAAACCAGAATTTCATTAAAACTGAACAAAATGTAGTAATTAGTAAATTTTTTTCATCGATAGATTTTATTATCAAGGCATTTTTGCTTGACAGCATTTCTTTGCACTTGACTTTTTAAAGTGTATATTTTGGCACCCCTTAAAAGGAGATTTTTTTTTTCCTATTGCTGAGAATCCATTAAACTCTCATTCGATTTTTTTCCCTTCAGAGACTGCGCTGTAGTATTTTGACTTGAATGCATTCCCACCAGGAACAGTGGTGACTGGGAATACTGACACCCGTCTTTGTAATTGAGGCTTTCGAGTGTTGTAATAGACAGCGTTCATTTAGCCGTCATTCTGGTATTAGGGGGGGAAAAAGCACGTTAATTAGACATTTCTCCGATCTTATAAAACAAGACATGCACGTTTATGATTCACAGCAAATGGGAGAGGCTGTTAAATCTACTCGGCCATAATGATTGCTGACAACCCCCTGACAGGATTATTACAACACTGCAACGAGTGCACTGCCCCCAAAATAACACTGCAAGTACGGCACTAGTCATTACTACATGAATCGCGAGTATAATCTTCTACTTCCCGTGCTGTCGAGATGCTTAAAGCGAAACTTGTTTTGGCAGGACTGTAACTGAAATACATAATCTCTGATGTTGGTGCAATATACACCACTTTTACACTCTACTCTGAAATCTGACTGGGTAAGTTTCCAAAAAAAAGTAATAAATCTTAGAAACACACCCTCATGAGAATTTCACACCCAAGCTCAGCTCATGACCCATGAAGCACTGAAGCCTTTGACACTATGCAGTACAATGCTGGGCAAATCTGGTCTGCAGCTTTAGCATGTGCTGCTCTCTCTCTCTCTCTCTCTCTCTCTCTCTCTCTCTCTCTCTCTCTCTGCCTTTTTCTACCCCAAAGGCCTGAGCCAGGAATCTGCTGCCCTAAGGCAATTAGACTAGCTGTCAATGCAACTGAACAGGCTAAGGCCTTTCATTGGGGAGGGAGATTGCATTTGAATATACAGGCTAAGGAAACATTGATGTATTTCTGCAATTGGTAAAAAATAGAGAGATGGGCGTAATAAAAAAAAGAGAATGAGACACCAAAGGAGAGAATGCTGTAAAAAATGTATGTGGAAATGCTAAAAATAAGAAGCAGTAAATTTGGAATTGGCTGCGTTCTCCTGCCAGGCGTATAACAAGGTTCTTCCAGTGTATGCTACGCTGTCCACTATTACTGCTTTTGAAATATTAATTACTTTCTTGTTGAGTCCTGGTCATGCACTTATTAAAGAAAGAGGGGGGGGTCGGGTGACGACCACGTCAATATTTTCAGAGCTAGCCGAGTCCCATTTCGCACGGTCCCATTACCATTCCAGGAGCTCTCCTCACATGCATTAGGATTCACAGGGCACTTGGAACTGCCTGTCATATTTTTCTCGCATTAATACACACTGTCCCACTTTCTTAAAGAACACTTTGATTTCACCAGATTAATTTTTCAAACTTCTAGGATTCTCTCTTTCCCGTGCCAGGCTGCGATTAATCACCGTCTCGACCTGACCTGTGAGCGTTTCTTGGGTGTGAAAAAACTTCATACACTCATCCAAATTTAATCACAACATTGTGTAATTAAATGATGACTTCAGACGCCCGATGATCAGTGCGGATTTGCATTACTGTTAAACATGCCACGGTAATGTTTAAGTGCTAATACTTTTCCTGACCTGCAAGTCTGCAGCATGCAAATGGGAAGAAATTCATTAATAAAAGTCCATTAATAGCTGATTGATTAATAAATTAATGTGTGATTAAAAATATTTTTTTTTTGAGGCAAAGGTTTTATTATCCATTTTGGATTTGAACGTAATCTGGTAATCATTTTACCATGCCTCTTTAACATACCTCTTTCATTTCTTCTCTTTTTGTCGACCTGTTCACACTCGTTCCTTTGTGGTCATATTGTAATGGCCCACTTCTGGATGGATTTTTTTTTTCTCTTAAAAAATCGTAGAAAAATTGTGTATAGATGATATCTATATCTTGAAAATTAATGAAATACAGTGTAGGTTACATTTTTAGCTTTTTCCAAATATACAAGGTGGTATCAAAAGGTTTTAAGACTAATGGTGTTAACTGGTGCTAGAACAAAGAGCAAATGTGAAATTCTATGTGAAACCGGGCAAATCTCCAACAGAGGTGTTTGACATGACATACGGCAAACTGCAATGAGTGGTTTGAGATGTTTTGAGTGGCACACGTGCTTCAACAATGGAAGAACAACACTGGAAGACGAAGAGAGATCAGAAAGACCTTCAACGAGCTCAAACCCCAAAAATGTCTAAACTATCCGCCAACTTGGGCATGATGATTGTCCAAAAAATCCATGTTATTTCATTTCTGCATCCACCCTACTCGCCAGATTTGGCTTCTTGGACTTCACCCTCTTCATGAAAAGGTCGCCATTTTGACACAATCCAAAGCAAATCGCAGAAGGTGCTTGAAATCAAGCAGGAATGCTGGGAGCACTGGATGGCTGTGCAAGGGGACTATTTTGAAGGTGGTAGTGTGTAAATGTAGATACATAAAATACTTTCTTGTAAACAGAGCGAGTCTCGAAACGTTTTGATACCACATCGTATCCATCCATTTTCTATACATGGAAGACTGGAACGTATCCTGGGGCATAAGGTGTGACTCAAAAACAAGCAGCCAAGCCACCATGCCCATATGGCTGTCTCACAGCTGCAGGGTCTGAGGTTTAATATAGAGCTTGACTTCCTGTCTGTGTGGGACTCATTTTCTTTTGGTTTTCTCTCACCTTCTAATACATGATAAATTGCTCCTATGTGCCGAATTTCCAGCATGCACAGATCCACCACAACCCCTGATGAGGATGAAGCGATTACTAATGTGACAATGAATTCATTTATTTATTTTTTTGTGAAGAACCAGAGAGACAGTTTGTGTTACTTACCTACTTGTACAGACACCAGGTCCACACTCCAGATGTTTGTCTAAGAGTTGTGCAAGTACGCCTTTTTTATTTCCAGTGGCATCAACGTTTTGCATTTCTTATTGTGCCGCAGGCTATTCAGCTTTCCTCTGAACAGCTGCTTCATTTTTTGGGTGATGAAAAAACAAAAAAAAAAGGAGAAAAAATAAAGAAGTGGACCACCTCCACAGAGAGCATTTTTTATATTTTCACATCCTCCCTATCCAAATCCAACCTATTCAATTAAATAAAAACATTTTTTTAAAGGGGTGATTATGTGTGTTTTTCAGCCAGCCTTCTTTGGAAATCAGTTTATTATTTATTGTTTATTATTTACTTTTTTGCCCTCTATAATTACCCTTTGACAGAAAGCCTGCATAGCTTTAAACAGTATGACTACAAAGATGCACGCTAATGATCATTCATGTGCAGCCCAGGTGAAAAAGAGCATACTGTGTGATGTTTTGTTTACCTGTAAAATGTCCCTGCAGTGAAAGTCGAGTGTGAATTGAAAACTTCAAAGAGTAAATACAGTAGGTGGACTTTTAGCAATCAGAAAGGTCCACTCTAAACTTAATTGCAGGAACTGGAGAAAACAGTCTGTGCATTTTGGCCAAGTGGACGTTGTTTATAAATATGCAATATTCCAGAAAAAAGCAGCTGGCTATACACCATTTTGTGAATATTTACAATCAGTTGCAAATTTCTAATTTAGCCGAGCTGGCTTCATTATATGTGGTTTTGATTGTTAGCATTTAGATGCGTAATAAACTGAAGTAGTTGTAGGCTTTTGCCTTCCAATGTTATCAACAAGCATTTTTTTTCCATAAAACAAAACAAAACAAAACCAATAAAAAAAGGCAATATGTAAATTGCAGTCTTTGATATGATGCCAGTTGGTTGGTTGGTACAGTACAGTTACAGTTATGCAGTAATCTGTCATTATGCTTAACTTCACTTCGTTGAAATTGCTCACATTTTCGAACCTTTGACTTTCACTTAGTGTTAGTATTAAGATGGGCCTCACACTGTTTTTTTCTCAGTGTATATATATATATATATATATATATATATATATATATATATATATATATATATATATATATATACACACACACTTGTCTGTTATCTGCATTAAACAGAAGAACATATGCGCCATTCCGTGTGCTGTGTGATTCTTCTCTGATCAGAAAAGACACCATAGGCATCGTAGATCACATGGGAAACCTCTCCAAGAATTACAGTTTTTACAGTTAGTAAGTGAAAATACCAATGTACTTAAATGTTTCTAGCATTTGATATAATAATACAAGAAAGTCCCTGACAAGAGCCTGAAACTTCTTTCTTAACATTTTTGGGTTCCAGCAGTGTAATAGTATAAGAAACATTTTAGCTTGAAAAGTGTAAAAGCAAAAGAATAATTAAAAAATCTAGATCAAATAAGTAATACTTGATACAAAACACTTGCAATAAATATATAACAATTTTTTTTTTAGTGTTTTAAATATTGCCTGGATGTCTTTGTATGCAGGGGCGTAGATTACGCGGGGGACGCACTTTTTATAAAAAGTTAATTCGTCCCCCTCACTTTTTTAGTGGAGGAAAAAAGACAGGTAACACTACACATTTCGTCCCCCCCGCCCCTGTTTATATGCATTACAATTTAAATTTACAGGAACTAAAAGACTCAACCATGTTTCAGCATGACAACGCTCCTATGCACAAGCAAGCAGCAAGATGTAAGGGTCGGGGTACACAAACTTTTGCTTTATTTAGTGTACATAAGCTGATTAAATGTAGGAATAACTTCCTAAATGAACAAATAATATTTTATCTAAGATATGCTTGCACAGTGAGACAGATAAGTGGTTAGGGTAAACAGTGATAGCTTTTTATTTATTTTCATTTATTTTTTGCTTTAAATCTCTTATTCCTATTGAAATCCATGCTCTTTCTCACATTTTTTTTTTGCCTGGCAAAAAGCAAGTGCCCTCAGAATTCTGAATTCTCTAAACATTTGCTGCTGAAACAGAATATTTTTTATACAGAATTAAAGATCAAATTTGGAGACAAACAAAAGGAATACTGAAAGATACTAAGATCAGACATAAACCTACAGAATCATAATTGAGATGGAGAAGTAAAAATCAATAACTATAACGCTTCAGAATAACTGGAATAAAGTTTGAAACCTCATGAGAAATTCATGAGATGTATTTGCGGTGTCTCGACTTTCAAAACACTAGTCTTGGGTAAACATTAAAGTGTTGCTGCCTTTACAGTTAATTATGGACAATTTGCTGTTTCAGCATCTCCTCGATTTTACATAAACAAGCTGAGGAATTATTCACTCTGCCTTTCCCATTAAACTCCTTCATTTCATTCTGCTCTTAACAAGTCCAAAAAACGACTATAATAAAACACACAGGGGAAAAAAAAAGAACATTCTCATGAGCACAATCTCTCTCACACCCCAAATAATATGCAAATATTATATATTTTTTTAAACATGCATCACGTCCAAAGCCTCGACCACAGGGTGTCTTCCTATAAGAGAGTAAAATGGCCACTCTTCCTCAGTAGGTCAATAGGAAAGAGAGTTGGCTGTATAATATATCCTCCGTAATTCACCCCCGGCATTTCTTACCTGTCACCCTCACCCTGACTCAATAATGTTGAGTGATTGGTCATAGGCAAGGTCAGATCTTTCAGCTTTTGCGTCATCCTCAGCTGTCAGGTAGTCTAACACATGCATTCCACAGTGATCTTCAATCAACCAAGATAAGATGATTAGGAAACATGAACTGTTTTTTTTTTTTGCTAATGTCATTTTATGTTTAATACGAATCTGATGGCATTTTAACCAAAAATGCGAAATCAGGAAATAAAAACCTAATGACTAAAAATTATTAATAAATAAAAGATATAAAAAAAAACTGGTGATCAGCTAGGTTTGAAAAACACAGATATTTAGATATTAGGCTGCATATCGACTAAATGTCATAACTCTATGACTAAGGAAACACCAATGAAAACAGTCAACAGGATGGTCTCAGTGGTCGGTGATCTCAAATCAACATGGCTTATCAATGCATGAACTGTAATCACTGCAACACTTTTGGACTTCTGAATGATTTAAAGGTATCATTTCATTAGAAAGTCCTGCATGTCTGCACATTTATGAATAGTCGAATAAGTACAAAGCACAAGCTATAAAACCATGCAGATTGAAGTGAAGAGATTCCGCTATTGTTCATCGCAAACATCAGAATGCAGAAAATGTGCGATGTCTGTGACTTTAACCACTGCATGTTTATTAGTACCAGATGGGCTGCTTTGAGTTTTTCATAAACTGCTGCGCGCCTGGGAATTTCAAACATGACAGTCTATAAAGTTTACACAGAATGATGTATAAAAACATTGACTGAGAGACATTTCTAAGAGTGAAAACACTTTTGATTAGAGAGATCAGAGGAAAATGGTTGGTTTGAGCAGACTGGTAGTGTACTGAAACACATATAATCACACTTTACATCCATGTTGAGAAGAAAAGCATCTCAGCATGCACAAAACATCCAAACCTAAGCTACAACAATAGAAGACAACATCAGCCAAGAACAGGAATCTAAGGCTATCATGGGGGCGTGATTTTCAAACTCGACAGGTGCAAAAATCACTAGGTCGTCAGCTGGTTTTCAGATTGGGTGTGTCTGTGCCTGGATACAACACAGTCTCACGGCATTTTCGTGATGTAGTCACGAACTTTTATTTATTGATTTGCATTCATGAACAAGAACTTTCCTCTTTTTCGTGTCACTCAGCACAACTGCCTACGTCTGGGTCCGTCTCTATAGCAACGGAGTAAGAGGATCATGGGTAATGCTGACAGAAATGCTAAAGGTAATCTTTTTCTCCATTTTTATTAGAGAATAAGGCAGAAAATATACAGGTAGGTTAAGGGTTAGGGTAAGGGTCAGGGTTTTACTGTAATAAATGTGTGTGTCTTTAATTATCTTAGTCTCCTTAATTAACCTAGAACAATATATTTACGGTATTTTGAATGGAAGGAACCACTGACGATTATTTGTAATAGCGAGTAGCTTACAAAATATAAAGCAATAAAAACAAGGATAAAATCTTCGACTGTAATGTTGAGTAACGGTGCTTGAAGATGAAAAAAATCAATAACAAACAAGAAAAAAAAAAAAAGACGGTGTCTTTGGTATCCATTGGCAGAAAGAAAACTACTTCCTGTTACTAAATTATTCCTTAGTGACAAGAAAAAAAGAGGGAAATTCGTGTCTATAAACACAAATCAATAAATTACATTTCGTGACTATATCACAAAATGCTGTGAGACTGGGCTTCTGGATATGAAGGCATCCATGTTTCCCCCCACCATTGTAACCTAAATGCATGAAATTGTTTCTGAGCTACAGTATGATTTCCTACTTTACAAAAATGTCAAATACAACATCCCCAATCCCACACGAATGTCCAAAAGTACTTCAATAAAAAAAAAAATAATAATAATAATAATTCTGCCAACTGTTCTAATTTGCATCCGAAATATAATAAAAGACACAATAAGGCTTTGATTAGTACATCTATAACAAAGTTTTTAATTTTATTTGACTGTAGCTCATACCTCTAATTTAATCAATCTCACAATTCTACCGGAAACTGGAAATTATTACAAATTATAATATCAATGCAATACAATATAATAACAAAACAATATCACTGAAGGACTGGTAAAAAAAATCAAATGAAGTCAAATTATATAAATAAATGACGAGTTCAACTTAAAAATAAATTTAAAAAATACATAAAAATAAAGCAGTTAAGCTCAAAAATAAGCAATGTCTCATTTGAGAATACTCTAGTCACAGCTTGACTGTGGTCTCAGTTATTCATCTTAAAGAACATTATTCAGTAACTATGAATAATTAAAGTAACTACAGTGAAGCTTAGAAGAAACAGTATGCAGTTCAGCACGGCTGTCACATGAAGTTTTGTGTGAAACTTCACTGAAAATTAGTTTAAAGTTGCTATAATATCCTATTGAATAAGGTTATGAGAACAGTGATTTAATCAGCTTATAAACCTTGGTACCACATTATATACTGTATATAATAGTCCATAAAAGATTCATGGTAACACATACCTGCATTTATGAAGCAAAGTGCTCCTGACCTTTATTCAACATAATCGACTTCATTATAATTTGACAAAGTGAGCTCCATGAAGATATATTTTACATGGGTTGAAGCGGAAGATCTTGAGTGGCCTGCAATAGAGCTCTGACCTCAACCCTATTGAACACCTTGGGATGAATTGAAATGCTGACTGCACCTCAGGACTTCTCACGTCACCTACATTCGACACCTGACTCTACTTGTGGCTGAATGAGCACACATCTCCACAAGCACACTCCAAAATCTAGTGGAACATCTACCCCCAAAGATTGTAGGATATTAAAACAGCAATTAAAGACTAAATATGGAATGAGATGAATGAGAATGATATATATATATATATATATATATATATATATATATATATATATATATATATATATACACACACACACACACACACACACACACACACACACACACACACACACACACACAACTTTTCAAGGTGAAGGCAAAACAGAATACTTTACACACTTCTACCAGGGCTGGCTCACTCCCTACAGATGTGTACTCGTTGCTAGGATACTGAGGAGGGAGTGTTGTTAAGATGTGAAAGATGATGAAAGAAATGTTGTCTACCAGAACAAGACACCCCAAAGGCAACAGATAAAAACACACACACACACACACACACACACACACACACACACACACACAAATGGATATATCAAGTGGTGTTTCATTTCGCCTTATAAGTGAAAATCAAAGAGAATAAGAGGTTTATTACTCTGACGCTATTCATCTGAAAGATCTTTAATGAAAACGATCTCTATTCCGTTTACACACACTCAGTGCAAAAAAAAACACTAAATACAAATGTGACTATTTTTTTTAATGATTGCGGAGGCATTGCAAATATCCCCACCTCCACATGTGATGAAGTGAAGAACAACTCCTCACGTTCATGTTTCCATAGGGAATTTGATTTGTGTAAATAGGAGTAATGCTGTGTTTTGAGTTATTCTCTGTATTAGAGAACAGAAACAGAAAAGGTCCTCAAGACAAAATAAACATTATGTCCATTTTACTGAAACAGTGTTGAAAATGTCTCAGATAATGACAACATGGATAATGCTACTTAGTACAAATGTACATAAGTTTATTTAAAGTCTAGTTTATCATTAGCTTTAGGCATTAAGTACTCTAGTAATTTGCGTGCCATGGAAGTCATAAATACAATGGCAAACCTTCATATGACCATATAGCCAAAAGCATGTGGGCACTTGACCATCAAACCAATATGAACTTTGGGTTTTATGAGATTTATTGCGTATTTTGCCATTTATAATAAGATACAAATTTTGTGAAGTGACTGTCAGGATTTGTGTTCATTCAGCTATAAGAGCATTAGTAAAAACAGACACAGAGGATGTCTGAGGTGCCACAGGAGTTCCAGGTCCTCCCAAAGTGTTCATTGTGGCAGAGGTCAGGACTTGGTGCAAGGCATTTGAGATCTTTCATTCCAACCTTAGCAATCATGTCTTCACAATGCTCGTGCTGTCCAGATGGAAATCGTCATGCTGGAACAGTGTTTGAATTCCAGTGAAAAGAAATTGTAAAGGCATGCTATACAATTGTGTACATCAAAATTTGTAATAAAAGTTTGTGGAATGCGTACATATGGATGAAATGGTCAGAGTGCAAATAGTTTAGTCCATATGTGTAGTTTAGGAAACTTTATAGCAGTGATTAGAAAGTCAAATATCGATCAATAGTTAGACAATAAAACTGGTATTGATAAACAATACATTCTATTATATGTTATCTCAAACACATACATACACACTTATTGACAGACAGGCAGCAGCATTGATTATTTTCAGTGCTTTAAGTTTGTAAAGCAGTATTTCTACTTATATACTGTATATATCCTCTAAATATCAAACCCAGTAAACTGAAAAAAATTAACTAAATGTAAACATCTGTCACCTGTTCTTTTGTACAAGTTGTACTTTTTTTTAACAAAGTGCTCTTATCTATTCTAATAACCCAATAACCACCGAAAAAAACAAAATGTATAAATCATTTGTTTCATTGCTTCTTCTCCGACTCTCTTTCCATATGTTCCTCCACTTCCACTTTAAAATGCTCATTAAATCTCTGCCAGCATAATTTCTTCATCTAGAATAAAGCCATATGGAGTCATTTGTATTTGTTTTGGTTCAAATGTTGCTCTCTACAGAACAGAATACACAGGGTGATCTGCAGAGCTTCCAGAATGAGTCAAGCCATCCTCTGCAGGTTAGGATAATTTAACCTGAGCACTTAATCCTATTCAAGTGTTTTACAATTTTCTCTCTCTCTCTCTCTCTCTCTCTCTCTCTCTCTCTCTCTCTCTCTCAAAATCTAACTTCTTTCCAATTTTTTAAATGATGTATGTGTAATACTTTGTCCAAGGTCAGTATGGACAGGTAATCTGATAAAGGAAGACTTATTGAGCTCTATAATGTGCATTACTGTTCAACCATATCCTAAATGTAACAATACGGCATTTACACTATCAGTGTTCAAATCCCAAAAAATGCCTCAGCCATTATTGGTGAGAAGTGCAACATAGCATGGATTTGTTCTGTTCTCTGGGTGGGATGACATGCCTTTTTCTTCTGTCAGTCAGAACAACCTACGACTTTCGAAATGGTGTGTCGCACTGGAAAAACATGACAGAGATTTTTCACATTTTCTCTTCTCTCTATATATGCCAAGGACCCTCTGAATACTCAAATCTGATTGGCTGAAACATGTTGTGTTTTGGTCAGTTTAATCACTGTTCTAAATGAATGCACTGGCTTATAAATATCTGTTACTATGGTAGAATATAGCTAAAGTTATATCTGATTGAGACAGATAATATAAATATTTCCTAATGACCTTATCAGCTAAAACAAAAACATTCAACTCATATGGTAAATATTGTTATTTCTCATAAATGGGCTGAGACAAGACAAGTTTGATTATCTGAAGAAGAAAATGTACAAGAAACTAACACCAACAGGTGCATGTACCGTAATTTCTGGACTATAAAGCGCACCCATATATAAGCCGCACCCACTGAATTTGACAAAGATTTTTATTTTAAACATAAATAAGCACCTGTCTATAATCCGCAGGTGTCTACATTGAAATTAATGACCTTTATACAGGCTTTAACAATTCAGCACAACAATTTATTAATGGGTCCAACATTGATTGATATCTATTACAATTATAATTAACCCCAAAACCTTCTTTTTAATGACTTTAAAATAATCTCACAAATAGGGCCACAGGTGTTGTGACAAGTTTGAGTCAGGAGTTTCTTCCATTATTTATTCTCTCAAAATGTTCTGCTTGATGTTGTACTGATGCTGAACTGTATGTCCATGCGAAGTAGATACCACCAATGGTGGTTCTAGCTTAAAATAGGCACTGGGTGAACCATGCCATGACCCAACGTCTCCCCAAGTGATTAGTTTTAGCTTGTAAAAGCTCATCTCTGCTTCAGCTACTGTCACTGGAAGAGTAAGACATATTCTCATAGCAGTCAACAATACATTTCTAAAAGCTCAATTTCATGTATAAATATCACCAAAAATGCATTTATTGCACAATTGAATTCACGTCATTGTGCATAATTGATCAAACTCTCAGAACCAAGAAACATACAACATCTATATTCTTATAATATGTTTTTTAAATGAGCCTTTTAAGCTGCACTGGAGATTCTCCTTTACTTTACTGAACAAAGCCTATTCAGTACAATCACAGAAAACCTTTATGACATCACCTCAGTTAAATGTACCCAAATCAATAAGTGCTGTTTAATTACAATCCAAAATAGACTAGTCAGGCTGTAATTGTTTTGTTGCAACACAAATTATGATAAACTACATACTATAAATAATAATGTTATGCAGCTAAAAGAAATATTGTTGCTCTATGTGTAAAAAAATAGCAGGCAACACAGCATTATCCAAGTGATATAGAGTTATTAGCCAATTTCATTAAATGCATTAGCCTTTACTCTCCTCATAACGAGATGATAGAGATGCATGCACACCTCTTTATCTTTTGCAAGTTTCTACCCTACTGTTTACCTCTTTTTTCTGAACTAACAAATTACCTGTTATTTTTTCCACTTCGGTCAGTTTTTTAACTGCAAATATCAATAACATTACAGTTAAAGCTGGCAAGTAACTTTTGTATTAGTAGTATAATCCACTGCTTGGTGTTTATTCATCATTTTAATACACTGCTTTGTGTTTTGAGGTTATTCATCTTCATATTAAAACTTTGCAAAACACATCAGGTCTAGCTGGATCCTCTCTTACATACACTTAAGAGACAAAAGGACTGGGACATCTGACTTTTTCAAGCATATGTGGTTCTTCCCCAGACTGCTAACACAAATTTGGAGGCACATATAGTTGTATAGGAGGTCTTTGGATGCAATAGCATGAAATTTTTCCTTCAGTTAAACTAGGAGACCCAAACCTGATCCAGCATGTTGTGTGCACAAACCAAGCTCCATGAAGATGTGCTTTACATGGAGAAGTGAAGATCCTGAGTGGCCTGCTATAGAGATCTGATCTCAACCCGGTAAACCCCTTTGGACTGTGAACACTGACTGAACCCCAGGCCTCCTTACCTCACTTACATCAGTACCTGACTTTACAAACTCTTTTGTGGCTGAATGAGGCACAAATCTGCTCAAGCACACTCCAAAATCGAGTAAAGCATCTTCCCAGAAAAATGGAAGTTATTTTAACTGCAAATGGGGATCTAATATTAAATGGATTGCACAAAAAGCACATATTATGGCAAATATTAATATATTACTAAGCAAATATTATGGTCAGATGTCCACATATATATATATATATATATATATATATATATATATATATATATATATATATATATATATATATATACATGAGAGAGAGAGAGAGAGAGAGAGAGAGAGAGAAAGCCTTCCTAAACTAAAAAACAGTGTTTCTTTTATGCATGTAGTTTATATAAGCCACATCTAAACACATCTAGAACTTTCTGGAAATAGAGGTGGAAGTGACTTACTCCCAAATGTAAGAAGTAAGAATATTGCATTTAAAGATTCCATTTAAAGATACACAGAAGCATTGTGGATGTTTTTGACAGCTGGAAAATGATTATAATCTGAAAGCTTATGTCCGTTTCTCTATGATACGTCACTATTCAACAACTGGATCATTCCTTGTGTAAGAATTGCACACTTACAGTAGCTAGTAACATTTTAGACAATCTCTACGTTTTTTTATTGACATGTTTGTTAAACAAAACAATTGTGCGAAGATAATGATTCATCCATGTAGGCAAAAAAAAAAAAGATAAACATTTTAGCTTTGGTAAATTAAGGTTATAAAATAAATGATGAAGAGAAATGGAGACAGAAAACAGATGGTGGCTTGAATATTATAGTACATGTATTGAATATCAGATCCTATAGGAAAAATGGCAAAGATTGGAATTGGATTCAGAAAAGAATATTTTTTTTTGGAATTAAAAATGTTTACATCTAAAAACACTTTTGTTTTCCTTTAGCTCAGGTTGATTTACACTGTATTATATTTATAATGTGTTTATTTCAGTGTGAACGTATTCACGTGTGAAGAAACACGAAAGTAGAAAAACGAGCTAATTAAAAAAAAAAAAAGCAATATCATGTCATTTCCAACGAAAACACTAATTAGGCTGTTTTTGCTGGAATTCACCCCGAACTATATGTGACAGGTGTTTCCTAGACTGTCACATGTGTACAGTAGGTTGACTCACTAAAATCCTGATTGTGCAAACACAGAGAAACTATGCATCATCATAAGAAGTGTTTATTACATCTCATGCCATCTCATCTTATCTCATCCATCCATTCCGGGTTATTCCCTTTGCTCCAATTTTCATAGTTTGAGAAAACATTTGACACTCCATCGTTTGCTTTAGACACATGTCAACTTTAAAGAGTAGTCTTGCAAAAAAGGGGGGAAAAAAGCAGGGAAAAAAAAAAGAAAAACAAAACAAAGAGCACACTCCTGTTTGACACGCTCAAGTGGTTTGTTTTGACATTTAGCACTCTGGACGAATCCATAGTGGCGGTCCCTACAGGCCTCCCTTCCTCTTTCCTCCCTTCCTTTTCTGCGCTCAGCCTTTTCCTAAAAACCTTGTAAAGGCCTTTAGTGTTTTTGCTGCCCTCAGACTGTGTGAGAGTGAGTACACTCTGGAGAGGAACAGCAGCAGTGATTTCCAACATACTGCCATTTTTTTTTTTTTTGCTGACACTGCGGGCACAAACGCAGGTGCATTCATTATCCTGTAATTACCCTGCTGTTAGTCCTCTGGTATATTATTCATTACATGGCTTCTCCACACAGCACTTTGACAGGGTTGGGAAGAGTCCATGCTGGAAATAGATGATCACAACAGCAGCAGGCATGAGGTGTATCAGCCCACGCTGTCGTCATTAATACTTAAGCAGAGGTGAAAAGTAAATCATCACAGTTCAAGGCCAACTGTGAGTGACCCTTCTGTAATTTTTTTGTCCCTTCTCTATAAAGGTCCTCTGTGTGTGTCTTTAGAGCTTTGGTTTAATGGTGAGTAATCTTATTATTGAGATTTTGTGCATAAAATTGAAAAGTGATTTGAATAAGCTTCTTTTGTTATGCCTGTGTTGCAAGTGAACAAAGCAAAGACGTTGTGGACACGCACTGTGACTGTGGCATGCTCATGCCTGAATCATAACTCCATCTTCCCTATTACCATTCAGGAAAAAAACAGCAATTGTGGCACTTATTTAATAGCCCATTCAGAACAACAAAGTGTGAGGGTGAAGAAAGGTTAGTTCTGCCTGGCTTAGAAGAAGCAATGAAACGTTGCACAGAATCACTCAGTGAGGATCAAGGCATGGGAATGCTGCAGAGTCCCCAAGCAGCCGTGAAGGAAGACTTGATCTGCTCAACTTAGGGGACAATAAATTGAAGCTGCATCGATCCAATGGCATGCACAGTGCACAACACAGACTAGGCTCCTGCTTGGGGAAAGAGTTCATCAACTAGTGAGATATGACACTAGGAAAAGGACCTAGTGATTAAAGCCTTCCAAACACTAGCAGCTTCATGGGAGGGAAAAAAAATATGACCTTCACAATACATGCAATAATAAATCAGCTAATCGCTGCTCCTGTGTTCAGAATGACTTCATCAGGCAATAGGAAGAATGTTTTAGTTTATACACTTATCCGTTCTCCAGAGCTGAATTATTGTCCTCAATATTTATGTGTAGGGTTAGTACTTTTTTTTTTTACACTGAAAAACATTCAAGCATTTATCTGCCATTTTCAAGGTCCGAATTTTTGTCCCCATTATAACAGAGACCAAAATTTTTGTTTGCACATGTCCTTGTAAAAAAATTAATAAAAAAAAGACAGAAGCTAGTTCGGAAAGTGCTGAATACCTTTAGTGTCTTAAAAAAAGTTTACAGAATTTTAGCCATCAGCTAACAGTTTAATACTCATTTTGTCAGGGTCTTGCCAAAATCCTGATACTACGGTGGCCGAGAAGTGCAAAACACATTAACAAATTGGAAAACAAGAAACAAATCTGAAAACAAAATAACAAATGCAAAAACAAACTAACAAATCCGAAAACAAATTTCCCATCAGCCCCTGCACCTCATTTGAGCATGAGTATTTCAGTCATACTCACTGACTAGCATTTGTCTTTTCATGCTCATTGTTATCTGTTGCTCTTTACAACTCTGGTTATGTTCAGTTTGTTCATCTTTACCCTCATATTCTGTATTTTTCCCCATTTTATAAACAAAGTCTGCCCTTGAATTTGCCTCTCGTCTAATTACATGACACACACAAAAAACTGCCGCATGAGAGTGCATAGTGTTTTGTGCTAAGATCAGATTAGAAAGGCTAAATGCTAACCACTTTATCAATCCCAAATTAATTCATTTGTGCAGGAGCATGTGTACACCTAATACACACTCTATTATACGCACAGCCGAAAAAAAAAGATTAGCTACAAAATCTATACGATTTTATGCTTGTGATTTTGTTCCAGTTGTAATGAAATAACAAGTATTCTCCGTGCATGTATTCTATACTAAAGCACATTTAGACCTTGAAGATGGAGTGTAAGAAGGCTTTAAAGCATCTGCATAAATCCTGTATATAATACTACCTTAATCTAAAATAAAACAGTATGAGCTCTATTCAGCACTGAAGATGATATCTCACTGCCGAGGATTGTACTGTTTAACTTGGAAAACATGGACGTTAGTCTGGTGCAGCATGCTAGGTAAGGTATGTGTTTTTAAATATGTAAGAGATGCTGTTACAAAAATTAATAATGCTAGGGTGGTGTGATGTGGCTGTACAAGGTTATTTTCAGATAGCAGGGTGATGCTGAAGTCTTTAATTCCTTTTCCACAGCAATTTGCCGACCACTATAAACACAACTGTCATACTTTTTATCCATTTCAAGTAATATGATGGTAACCTCCATTTTACATTTACAAATCACTGACATTGGATACTCCTTAAAAAAATGCTCAATATATGTTTTCAAATACAAAACATCACCATATCAGCTCTGACACATTTTAAATGATTTTATGTGACCTCTATACAGGTCCCTGTATGCGTTGTACCAGCAGCACAGTAATAGAAACCTGTGACCAATCAGAACTGAGAATTCAGCAGCTTTGTGTTACAGTGATAAATTATTAAAGACTTGTGAAAAATTGCTTCATATCTTGCAGTAGCCTGGCCAAACGGTTACATCCTGTGCCAATATCTTGGCATGGCAAGTCATGCTGCACTCCAGTAAAACAAGATTTTTTGCTTCTCAAAGGCCAGTCCATATTTGGTGATGAGTCAAATTCTACTGGTAGACACGCCTTGTTTGCCAAGCGTGAACAGAAAGGCTATTCATGGCCATTTTGAATATGATCTCCTCTGAGTTGGACCTGTTTCCAGAGTTCCTTCATTTCAGTGCTAGACCAGTTCCTAACAACATCCATGTACACTGAATAATGACTCCACTATTATATATCTATCTATCTGTTGGTCTGTCTGTTTGTCTGCCCGTCTGTATAATTCCACTTGTCTATTTTCACTACATATAATTTCATTTCCAGCAACACTGCATTACACTTTATATAACTCTGTGTGTTACCATGACAGAAGGCAACACTCTTGAGCTATAGCTTTCTAACACAGAAATAAACAAAATATTTGAACATATTAGGTCTGAAATGTCAGTTACATTAAGTTCATATTCATTTCTTGTTTATTGCATCAAGATCACATTAAGATTACTGTAGATGGTACAATAAAGATGACTGTGAATGTTCTTCATTGGAAAGCCTTAGGCCTCCAACAGCTAAAAACTATGTGTTCTCCAGCATGGAAAATGGGAATAAATTCAGAAAAAACCCTAATGCTGATACTTATACCTTGCTCTTAAATTTTATTTCACACAGTTTACTGGTTGTCTTTCTGTGGTCCAATTTTTGGTAGCCACTAACCATGGTATATATGGAACACCCTGCAAGATCTGGCGTTTTTGGAGCTGCTCTGACCTAGTCTTCTAGCCATTATAATTTAGTCCTTATCAAAGTTAATCAGATCCTTTCACTCGCCTATTTTACTCGTTTCAAACAAAACTTTGAGAAATTAATGTTCTTTTGCTGGTAATATATTCCTTTTGGCAGGTGCCAGTATAATGAGTGTGTTATTCACGTCACCTGTCAGTTGTTTTAATGTAATGGCTAAATAGCTATAACAGCTAAATATGTATATACTAATGTATATTATACATACCGATATAGAGCAGCATCATATATATACCAGAGAGAGAGAGAGAGAGAGAGAGAGAGAGAGAGAGAGAGAGAGAGAGAGAGATGGACTGTCATTGACTGTCAAAAAACCCCAATACCTATCTGACTCCTGTCATCCCATTCCTGTTCATTATTCCACTTTTTATGACAAATTAAATGCAGCATGCCACACTGAAGAGCCGGAGAGTACTCTTTATCGAGGAAAATTGAGCATAAAATGAGATATTAAATCAGGCAAAGACACTCTCTTTGGCCATTCTGTCTTTTGGAACGCATTCAAAATTGATTTCTTCTGGATGGCCAAGAGGCTTTGATAGAGCTGTCCGGTGAGAAGCCACACTCATCGCCTTCATCCTTGAACCGGCTCACTCACTAGAGGACAACCAGCTTTATCCAGAGCACCGGGCTCTCAGAGTTGCAGCAACACTGCTACATTCATATTTCAACAGCTGGCTATGAATTATGCACAGTGACGAGTAAAACCGAATTTAATGATGCCTCGGTAGTAGGGGTTGTCTCTCTGAGTGGAGACACCTTTCTCTTCGAATCCCTCCCTCCACATCTACCCCATTATCATCTCCATCATCATACCCTCCTCCATCCACACTTATCCCTCAGCTGTTCTACTATGGCCTTAGGGAGGCACACGCTGATTGGAACAAATCTTGACCTCATTCGTCTTGATGCTCTGTGCAGGGAATGAAGCTGTTGCTTGGGTTTTAAAAGTGTAAGCCCACAGAGAGGCTTGGAAAGAGTTTTATCCTCTTAGAATATTGATTTGTTCTGGTAAGTAATGTATTTTTTTTTACATGACAGAGGCCAAGACTTTTAATTAAGGTGCTGAACAAACCCATACACACAAGCAATAGCGAGTGTTCTAATCCCTTTGAGAATTACAATATAAAGTAATTATAATGTATGTGCCATGCAAAAAAGGAATCTTAAATAATTGGAGACTAGAATACAATATTTGCCGTATAATTGGTGGCAACATAGCCTCCACCTGCCATTTCTAATCTATTCTATACAAAAGAAATCACTTTCAAGACTTATATCTATGATTTTCTGGTGCAAAATCAATATCTCCTGCTCTTCGTAGGTGGAAGCATCTCTTAATGTGCGTTATATACCCGTGTTGCAGTGCTGCTGCAATGCAAATCAATCTCTCTACCTTTTAACAACATTAACATACATGCTCATACTATATTAATGCCAGATTTTTCTACACTGTGACACTGCTGTGTTTTTCTTCCCGTGTAATTACTGCCGGAAACTTCTAAGGCATGAAAATTAAAATCCACAAAGCTTTCTGAAGCGTTGCAAAATCTCTCTGTTGTATGGGGGCCTTTGCATATCATTGGAACATCAAAGATTGTTTGTGCACCAAACACAGATTTTTTATTTATTTTTATTCCAGTCTTTGCGTATTAGTGTATTAGTGCTGTGTCCTCATAATAAATCTGATCAATAGCTTAATCCCTGCGAGCCATGCATCTGAATTATAATTGGGAGTAGCACACCTTCACTGCACATTCCTGAGCTATACTGAAGATTAACGAAGCCATGGGGTAATGGTATAGAAACACACAGATACATATGGAGAAACATGCTGCTATATAGTCATAAAACATTTAAATGCTTTCTTAACCAATAGCTGTTTTGACAAACCTGCATGTTTTCACAAGAACTGGACATTCTTATAGATTAAATGAACGGATTTCTCCAGTGAATTCCACTCCACTGACTGTTTTTACCTTCGTTTTTATGCAATTAAATGATAAGCGCAACTCCAGCCATCTAAACATTGTTGCATTGCAATTCTACAAGTTTATGAATAGAATAGGGTCAAACTCTCAGGCGTGCAGAATTGTTTTCCAGACCTCATATTTGTTCAGCCAATTTATCTCATATTCCTTTTGAATGAGATATGTTTGCTCACAACAAACATTCTTTGTGGAACATGTTCATCCCCAGTGGTCTTGCCCAAGGTCTGATTCATCCTAGAGAGTTATTGCTATTGAGAGATGCAGTGGATAACTTTAAGGGACCACAGATCTGAAGCCTCTATACAGTATGTCCTCCATATTCTATATTATGTTCAGCTGTATCCTCATTCCAGTACTTAATATGTACAGTATATTATTTTATTATTTGAATTATTTTTTAAAATATTTTTCTAGTATATAGCAAGTGGCACCGAATGTTGAAAAATTACATTATCCCCCAATCCTTTGTTGTTGTGTGTGAGAAATTTACACTTATAACCATAATGTTTTTGCCTTGTGCCCACTGTTCATATTCATGATTCTTCATTTCAGGTTTTTGTTTGCTTTGTTTGTATTTGATGCAGTAAATGATCTGCACTTGCATGCATACGCCTCCACTTCCACTTCCTGACACATTAATGTACATTATTAGGCTAATGGCAGCTCATTGGGCTAGAAATTATAGCAACAATATAGAGATTTGGATTCAGAATGGGGAGTTTTTACAGACTTTTCATTTTATTTGTCATGTAATGAGGAAGATGGTGCAAGTGCTAATAATTGTAATTAGTGAGCAGATATACAAAGCAAAGAAACAAAACACTACCATGAACAACATGGAACAACAGCAATCATGGAGGGACAAATAAAATACTAAGAGTGCAGAGAATGGGGAGGTATACAAAGAAATGCTCATTATCTGAATATGTGAATCAGGTGCAGAAACAAATGTGACAGTGGCTGATGAAAAGTGTAATTTCCTGGTATAATCCTTACAACAACGAAATTTCCAAATTAAATGACTATTTGTAATGAACAACTGGACAAAATACAGTGTTTTAATAAACAAACAAATTATAATATAAGATCAAAAATAAACAGTAGTATAAAGCAACTTAAAAATTAAGACATATCCAGTTCAGATTGTCATATTAAAACTATACACTGATCATTAATATTAAAGGTAAATTAATTGACAATACAGTGTATTGTATTATACATTGTACATAAGCATCAAGTATAATAGTTAAATAGACGTTTGGTGCATTTTTACTTTACGTGAATATTATGAAAAAGAAATTACTTGAAAATAATTCAAAATAAAAATAAAAATAGTAAACAAAAGATGAAATATTTTTAACCCTAAAAGCAATACTTGAAAAACATTTAATAACCAGAAACATGACCAACCTTACCCTGAGCATGCGCTTGAGCAAAAACATGAAGCCACAAATTTGAGACCATGGGTTTTGCGAAGAGTGTGTGTGTGTGTGTGTGTGTGTGTGTGTGTGTGTGTGTGTGTGTGTGTGTATATTGTGTATTATACACAAGAAAGTGTAGTGGTTGTTGAGTAATGTGGTCCCTAGGAATAATCCTGACACACTAGCTTTACCATATAGCTTAATTCATGCCAATGAAATTGTTCTGCTAGTTGTGTTTAAGCCTTGTGTACTACAGATTACTCATAACCATTTCAGGTTATATTGCTGATTGCGCAGTACCAGCTCAAGGTAGCGTCCAGTATTCCATGCCAACATTTCTTGCAGCATCATATTACACTGGAATCTGAACAGATGTGTCAACACTCTCACGATACAAAGCAGTCTGTTTTTTCCTTGGGAAAATGAAAGCATAACAAGAGCATATTTTCCATGACAAGCATGAATGACTGGGAGCTGTGAGGATCGTGACAGGCGTTGTATATTGTGGTGCCTTGTAAGACATCTCGTGGTTACTGCAGGTACTTTTCTCCAACAGCGGTGTTTAGCACAAAGGCAGGGTTGTTAGAAACCACTGGCTTTTGGGACAAGGTCAGTTTTCTGCTGCGCGAAACCAAAAGCTTCCAGTTGCTAGGCAGTAGCCTGAATCATAAAGGTATCTAACAAAAGGGGATGAATAACAGAATGAAAAAATGCTTCAAATTAACCATTCAAAAACATTGCATATGGTTGCATGCAGTTACCTATGGATACTGCAGACCTTCTTTTAATTATCCTTTTTTTATTTTTATATTAATGGCTTTAGCTACGAGTTGACATGGAATCATGACTAAAGAACAAAACAATGCAAATGCATCCTCATATTTCTCACATTTCCTCTACAGCTTTACTGCTTGTAACTCTCAATGTTTTCCTTTTCTACCTTTTATCCATCATAGCAATTTGTTCTAGCACAAATCCTGATAAAACCTACAATCTTGCTTGTCGCATTACCATATTGTTCGAATAGTGTTACGTCTAGGCGTAGCAGACTTAAACATAATCCTACAGAGGCTCGATTGAATAACACAAGCAGCTTCTAACAGCTTTTTTAAGTTTAGTTTGGATATTCGGGTCAGGATTCGGCAAATTGCAGCACACCAGTGTTTCTGTATTGTACAAGCAGAATTAGCGGGCTTCATTAACCCTTTAACATCCCGCCTTATTATTCAGTTATTCACCTAAAGCAGATTATTCAGTAACTGCTATGAATTATTTATGAACTAAAGTCAGACTAATGGAAAAGTGAAGTTATGAGAGTGGGGAATGTGCTGTAAGACCTGACCCTCTGAAGTGGTCCTGGGAGTTTAATGGGTCAACAGGCTCTTTGTTGCACTATGCTTTAGTAGAACATTGTGTTTTATTAACATGAGCTGGCTTTCTTAATATATGCTCAGACTGTTGGAATTATGCATCTTATCCTGTTTTAAGTGCAAGCATCTTGTATACAACAACTTAAAAAAAAAAGGTCTGGCATAGAAGGTCTGGATGTGAAAGCACAAATTGCCTCATGGTTGTTAAAAATGACATTTTAATAAAGTATTTGCATGAGCTTACTCTTTCTGTCTCTAACACACAAATCGCTTTTTTATTTCTCTAAAAAAGAAAAATACCCACTATGGAGTGTTCTTAGGCATCAAAAGTAAAAATAAATTGTTATCTATGAGAACTATATTTGAATAATTGAAGCAATTTAATGCTCCATTCTCCTGAAAATCATAGCTTTTTAAGAGAAGAGGTTTTTATAGTTAAAGACACACAGTGAGGAAGGGTGCGTTTATCCGAAATGTAGTTGGGTAAAAAAGTGCAATGTTATGCATTTAAATACAGTAAGGTAAAAGTTTCCCAAAATGAAAATACTCAGATAATACAGATAATTAAAAATGTACTTTATGAGTACTTTTGGAGAAAGTAACACTTTCCAGTCTTAGTTATTTGTCCTGGAAGGAGATTAATAGTATCAGATGGACTAGATGTAACAAAAAAGAAATAAAGAAGTCTTCCATTTATCTCCTTCTTTGCTTTGTTTTTATGGATTACATTCTTTATCTTATCTAAGTGACTTATCTATATATATCTAAATATCTAAATAACATTTTCTACTAAATATAGTGCATGTTTTGCTACAGAATAAAACAGATTCATGTTTATTTAATAGCGTACTTATGGAAGTTTTTCTCGTTTTCACTTTTTTCACAGTTTTAAAATTTCACTTCACCAAACAACACTGTTTTTAGAAACCAAAACAGTGTTCCAGCATGACAATGCCCCTGTGCACAAAGTGAGCTCAATGAAGACATATTATGTTAAAGTTGGAATGGAGGAACTCCTGAAGAGTGCCCTGACCACAACCCCCTGAACATTTTTAGGATGAAGTGGAATACCTATTGCAATCCAGTGCTCCTTATCCAACATCAGTGTCTTATCTGCACAGACACATTCCAAAATCTAATGGAAAGCCTTTCCAGAAGAGGCAAGCTAATTACAACAGCAAAGGGATGAGATGTTCTGTTCAATAAGGCACATGGAGTTATGGTCATGTTTCAACATGATTTTGCCATATAGTCTACATTTGATTTGTAAAATACACAGTTCCTTCAAGAATCCTCTAACCACTGTATGTATATATATATATATATATATATATATATATATATATATATATATATATATATATATATATATATATATATATATATATATATATATATATATATATATTTACTGTCCTCTGAAAATAACTCAACATACAGCCAATTGTGTCAAAATAACTGGCAACAAAAGTGAGTACACTTTAAGTTCCTACAACCACTGGATGTTCAACATGGCACCTCATGGCAAAGACTCTCTGAGGATTTGAGAATTAGAATTGTTGCTCTCCACAAAGATGCTGAGGGTATAAGAAGATCGGTAACATCCTGAAACTGAGTAACAGTACAGTGGCCAGGGTCATACAGAGGTTTTCAGACAGTTTCCACTCTGAACAGGCCTCACAAGGGTCCATCAAGAAACTGAGTCCACTGCTGCAGCATTGCTTTAGAGGTTGCAGAAGCGGAAGGGCTGCTTGTCAGTGCTCAGACCATACGCTGACACAGCAGCAAGTCGGTTTGCATTGCCGTCGTCCCAGAAGGAAGCCTCTTCTGAAGCTGGCTCACAAGAAAACCCACAACAGATTGCTAAAGCCGACCTGTCCAAGAGCATGAATTACTGGAACCATGTTCTGTAATCTGATGGAACTTAGATAAACTTGTTTGGCTCAGATGGTGTCCAGCATGTGTGACCATGCCCTGACGAGGACTACCAAGAAAATTGTGTCTTGCCTCCAGTCACGAACGGCAGTTTTACAACATAATAACGACTCCAAAAACACAGCCATGATGAAGCTGAGGAAGCTGAAGCTGATAGAGTGGCCAAGTATGTCTCCAGACATGAACCCTATTAAGCACCTGTGTGGTATCCTCAAGCGGAAGGTGGAGAATCGCCATGTGTCTAACATCCAGCAGCTCCGTGATTTAATTAGGGAGGAGTAGAAAAGGATCCCAGCAATAACCTGCATATACACACACACACACACACACACACACACACACACACAGTTGATGTGCAATTCCATTTGAACACTAACCGAGTCTTCTTCTTCTTCTTCATTATTATTATTATTATTATTATTATTATTATTATTATTATTATTATTATCATTATTATTATTATTATTATTATTATTATTATTTCCTTTACTGATGAATGCATTTTTCTCTTCCTTTTATTTCTCCCTAAGTCTGTTGTCCTCTTTAAATCCCTGGTCTGTCTGTTGCACAAGCATTTCATTTCTAACAAAGTTTGCTTGGAGAAAAACAAATAACTGACAAGTTATTTAGCCGGATTCTTCTCTGTTCTTTCAGCTAATAAACTCGCTCACTTGTCACTCAGTTCAGTCTCTCGTTTCATAATAAACTATCGAGTATTCTACCTGTGACCACAAGTACACGCAGGAATCAAATGTTTGCCACGTGTATGCTGTGCATCATTTATAGTCTATCACGATCGGCATGACAGGGATGCACAGCACGTTGCAGGACAGCTCGGCCATGGCTCCAGAAGCTGCTGCAGCTGTGGGCTTCCTGCCTATTTAATCAGGGTGAGATCGGTGCCTGGCACCAGAGGTGGAATACATTTGCATAAAGAAACTTTCAGCGTAACAGGTCGCTGTTGCAAATGGGCAGATTGTTGAAACCAAAATTAGCCGAACTTTTTATTTCAATTCTGGTCACTATTGACAAAATGTTATTGAGCAATTTAAAAACCCACCAACTGTATACTAGGTGCAGACTTCCATTCTGTTTGTTGTTACACTATATTTTTAGTATTTAGCGCTAATAATAATAGCACTAAAGATCACACTAGCAATGGTTATACATCATTAGGGTGTAAATCACATGCATACATGTAAAGTACAGATAGTTTCATCATCACCGTTATCATCATCCTTAAACCCACATGGAAACAGGAACCCGAGACACGAACAATTTCATTTGCTGGCAATAAAGACAGATCACACCTACAACATTCTGCTGTACGTTCCACAAATACACACACACCCACGAGAATAAACACTTTTCTCAGGCTGCGAACAAAATGTAACACTTTGAGTGCACTGTAGATCCATTCTCACTTTTTTTTGACAAGTAACTGTATCTTTCTCTCTTGAAACAGCAGGTGTCGAAATGCACATAATCAGGTGAATGCATTGATCGTGGACTACATCGCATAACGATATGGTCATGTGGAGAAGGTTTTAATAATGATGCAGAAATCATGTATCATGAACTGAAGCTTTTACAAAGACCAGGCCAGCCTGAATTAATTTGGACTGAGAGAGAGAGAGAGAGAGAGAGAGAGAGAGAGAGAAAAGACAAACTTTGTTCACAAACTTTTTGTTTATTTGGGCCTCAGTCTTAAAGATGAAGAATGTGTCTGAAACACAACAAATGTTGCTTACTGTTGTGCAGCATTCAGAAAGAAGGAAGGCTTCCAGCATGTGTGAATTGAATGTTGGCACAGAGTACTGTCCTCGAAGATCCATCCAAGTGGTAGATTTTTAATGGCAGTACATTCTTCCTTATCATTTCTACTTCAAATAGTATAAGGATGCCTTACTGTTGCGTTTGGCTATACATGAATGACAAACATGTACATACTTAGTATCACAGGTACACTATATGTAAAAAGTATGTGGACAGCTAAGATTTATGCCTTCCACATTTAGTACCTATTTGCTGTTATAAAAACTTCCACTCTTCTGTGAAGATGTTTGTGTTGTCATTGTAAATAGTATTCATTCAGCCACAAGGGTGTTGGTGAAGTTAGGTACTGGTGGGATGAAGATGCCCTGGGGTACAGTCAGTCTTCCAATTTATTCCAAAGGTGCTCAGTAGTGTTGAGGTTAGATCTCTATAGAGGGTCACTCAAGATCTTTAACCAAGATCTTTTACTGAGCTCGCTTTGTGCACAGTAACATTGTCATGCTAGAACAGACTTGGGTTTTAGATCAATAGACAGGAACGAGACGCTGAGTCAACAACGATTTGGGAACGCTTCTACATTGTCCACACTCTGAATCACATGTGTAATCTGTCCAATGGAAAGCGCAGCATCACCGGCGGGGTGACGTTATGACCAGGAAGCTATAAAAAGCACATTGAGTGAAGCAGGCACTTGCTTCTGTAAGAGAGAAGGTGCTGCAGGGATGCCAAAAGAGTGGCATATAAATGCAGCGTCTTCCCAGAGAACCAGGGTTACATACGTAACCTGGAGACGTTCCCTTTCTGGAACTTGAGCTGCGTCAACAATGCTTTGGGAACGAGAGTCCAATCCCACCAGACTGACCAATTCCTGCCTAGGCTGTGTGGGCACAGCTAGGACGAAGAACAGATGGGCCAAGAGTGGCACTGAGGTCAAGGTTATAGAACCTGACAAAGGTGGACCAGCCCGCAGTGTTGCAGATGTCATGGAGTGAGACTCCAGAGGAAAAAGCCTTAGAGCAGGGGTGGCCAACCAGTCAGAGACCGAGAGCGACATTTTTGACTGTGTTACCGCAAAGAGCCACATCATACACATGGGCACACATGAACATCACCCATCCCTTCCTCTTACACACACACACACACACACCTCTGCTCAGCCAGATTTATTGTAAATGTCACACACCAACATAATGACAGAAATTGACTCCTATAGTTCTAAGACCACAGGCCAGTCATTTTCAACAATGAACACTGCACTGTCTCACACACACACACTCTCAGTTTAAACAAGTCCACAAAAAAAATATAATAATTTACAATAGCGTTTTTCTTTTACTATTCTTGTTACTTAGTGGGACTTTTGGCATTCCTTGCCTTGAACAATCCCCTTCAAATCTGCCTCGTATTCCGTTGTTGCCACTCGAAGCAATTCTTTCACGTGTGTCAGTCAGAACAGATCGATGCTTTGATTTCACGTGTTTCAGGGTAGAAAACACAGACTTTGTTTGTGTTTTTTTATGTGCGTGTTCACTTCGCTTGAGTTCAATACGGTATTTTCGTCAAATGCGCATGTGCGTGAGATGAATATACCGCAGGGGGGGGCTAATTAATTTTTACAAGGGGCCACATGAGAAACCTGAATTGTGTCAGAGGGCCACACCAACGATAATAGTGATAAATTCAGGTGATAAATTAAACCTGACTTGGAGAAACTCTTTGCAGATACACCCCCTTGAAATTTCAGTATTGCATGTTTTGTAAATCGCTCTCCGCACACCGCAGACATGTTGCTCTTATCCAGATAACCGTGTGCTGCTGCACTTTTTTATTGCGTCATTACAATTGTGTTTCTGCCGTGTTGTTTAGGGTGATTTAGGTATTTCCGAAAACTCTCGGTGCATCCCTGTAATTTATGATTGGCCTCATGCCAAGGTCTGATATAAAAGTTTCCCAGTAGGGGCAAGCTCATTTAAGTCTTAAAAATACCGTATTGAACTTAAGCAAAGCGAACACGCACATTAAAAATCAAACACACACAAACTTCAAAAGGAACGTAAGAACCGCATGAAACCAGCCAAAGAGCCGCATGCTTCTCGCAAACCGCGGGTTGGCCACCCCTGTCTTAGAGGCTGCCACAGTCGAGTGTGCTCTGGGGCGACCAGAGGACTTGTAAGAGGATGCAATTGCATTAATAATCCACCTGCAAAGAATCTGCTTGTTAGCAAAAAGGCATCTCCTCATAGGGCCATAGCAGATGAACAACTGATTTGACTTCCTTCGTGGACTTGTCCTGTGGATGTTGGTGTCCAGCGCTCACACCAGACACAGCCGGTTGAGCTTTCCCTAGTCTGGGGTCTGTAAAGAAGGAGAATAGAATGCCTGGAGCCTGTTAGGAGAGTGTCTACTTCTTGTTTTATGACCAGAGCCTGCTCAGGTCCCACCAGGTCCAGCTTTAGAAACTAGGAAGGAGGCTGCGAGTTCTCCAAGTCTGCTACGATTCTGGGCAAAAACCTAAGAGTGTGCTCGCTGGTCCTGGCCATGCCCTGAAGCACTGAGTGTGGCACGGTTAACAGACCAGGTCCATGGGGTGCCGGGGCGGGGCGGGCACCGTGTAATCAGGTGCAACATGCCCTTTCCCAGCAGGGTCCCCAGAATGTCCTATGTCACTAGACTTTGTAGTGTGTTTGTGGAAACTAAGATGGCACAACTGCACAATGCCTGCCATCTATACCTGCGTTTAAGTTAGTTATTTTTTCATGTTGCTGCCTCTTGTACTTCTTTTTATTTTTAGTTATACAGTAGAGTCTCTACTAACGTATGATGGACATTAAATGGGACAATATATAGGAAGTGCTAGATCAGCAGCTTTCAACCATAACCCTATAAACCCAGGTCACTCAGGTTTCATTTTAGGGTCCTTGAGCTCAGCTATCTACCTCAGAGGTGTTTAAATTATTAATAATAAAACAAGTATTTAAGCAGTATTCTGAGGTTTTTAATCAACCACACAGACAGAAAAGAATAAGCAGTGACCGAGTAGGTCAAAACTACAGTGATAGGTATGATCTTCACTAGCAGATGAGAGATTTTTGTTTACAGCAATAAAATATAATACGAGTATAATAATGTCCAACAGTGTATATGTAATTGCAATGCAAGTCAGAAATATTTGAAGTTTTCTTCACCCAAAGATCTTGCTGTTGATAAAGATATATCTACATGAGGACTAGTATTCAGACTGAATTCTATAAATTCAATATTACCTTAGATTCTAATTCCTGTTAATACAATTCGCACACTATAGGACAAAGTTATAGAAGATAAATCACACTAAACCATACCCTTGTTCTACCCTTACCCTTATTCTACTCAAGGTTTTGTACTCCTCAGTCACGTTCCCGCTTTCTCAACTCAAGACCAATGAATTCTCAGGTAAAGTTGTTTTCTGGGATAGCTAAATCAAACAGTGTACTGTAAAAGCCATTTGTAGATTCTGCTTGAAGGTTAGCCCCGATATATATATATATATATATATATATATATATATATATATATATATATATATATATATATATATATATATATATATAAATGCTCCATAATTGATTTAACACTATGGCAAACATCAGAGCAGTGAGAGCAGACACCTGGTTAAACATTAAAGGCATGATTTGGGTTTAAGTGGCTTTAATTTGCATTCAGTTTTATTCTAAAATAAATCAGAATTTGAATTACCAGCCTTTATCATGGCATGTTACAATAACAGTGCATGAACACTGAATTAACATGTCTTTGAATAAAATAAATAAACTAATTATGAGTTCTAAAAGGCACATGCTCAGTTTCGGCGACAGAGAATACAGAACGAGAGGGCCTCATGTTTAACTGGGGGGCCTATCTCGTTCACATACTGTTACTATTATTATAATTATTATACTTCAATAACCATAAAATAAACGCGTCACTCACTATAAACCATAATTTATCATAACTCAACTGGCCGGGCCACGCCACCCAGGACCCACTTGTGGCGCTGACACTGCACTGTATGAGTCATGAGTCTTATAAATTCTTCAGTGACCAACAATCACCTTGTAGGTTCACGTTTGCTAGTAAATGTATGAATTAACACAGAAGTAAACTAAATCAATACCTTCTCCATAAGAAAAAATATAACAGTTTATATTAGAGATGACTAAACTAGCCGGCAGGCCAAAGTTTGGCCTGTGGTGTCCTTTGATAATTTTTTTTAGCTATGACATATATGAGAAGAGGGGAAAAAAGGGGAAAATGCCATTTGAAAGAACTTTGAATGATCATTTAATACTGTAGCTGTATTAGGCATAGATCGTTATTAGGTTACGTATGAAACCCTAGTTTCCTGAGGGAACGAAAGCTGCGTCAAAACGTTTTGGGAATGCCTCTGCTTTGTTCATGCTCTGAATCATGTGTAGAATCTGGCCAATAGGCAGTCGTGACATCACTGTTGAGTGATGTCGCACAAACCAGGAAGCTACAAAATTGGAGAACGATGAAAGTGACATCAGCTTCTGGAAAGGAAAAGGTAAGCGCTGCAGGGATGCAGGGAGTATGGCACGTTGACGCAGCCCCTCTCAGGAAACTAGGGTTACATACGTAACCTAGTGACGTTCCCTTTCAGGGACCAACCAGGCAGTTGACTAGATGCAGCTGGTGGTGCTCACACCACGTAGTGAACAGATGCCATTTAGCGGCATACAACCTCCTCGTGGAGGGAGCTATGAATAATGGTCAACTACCTCAGTAGAGAGCCCAGCCGCAAGGAAATGTGCCCCCTCAGGGGCGACAGCCACAGCTGTGAGAGAGAACCAGAGGGGACAGTGCGAAGTCTTCCGAGTCACAAACAGATCCACCTGGGCTCTGTAAAATCTCTGCCATACCTGCTCCACCACCTCAGGGTGGAGCCTCCATTCCCTGTGCCTCAGCCCTTGCTTTGAAAGGGCATCTGCTCCAGTTAACCACTCTCAATGAGAGGAGTCTTCCCTGGGACCACAGGAGTATCTGCCACGTCAGCCTGTACAGGGGGCAAGCCGGAAACCCCCCTGGTGGTTGATGTAGGAGACCACTGACATGTTGTCCGTACAGACCAACACGTGGCGACCTCCCAGGTCTCGGTGGAAGTGTTCCAGTGCCAAGAACATGGCCATCATCTCCAGGCAGTTTATGTGCCACGAAAGATGTGACTTATCCCACCGACCTTGGGCAGAGCGGCCACTTATGACCACTCCCCACCCCATGAGGGATGCATCTGTCATTAGTGTCAAGCGGCGACAAGGAGCTCCCAGGATGGGGCCTAGAGACAGGAAGGTAGGTTCTTTTCATACCTGTAATGTATGGGTAGGTCTCACCGCGAGACCTTGATGGTACGGAACAGATTGCCCTTTCGGGAGTACCCTCTGTCTCAGAGCCACCACTGGAGGGGTCTTAAATGGAGGAGGCCAAGTGGGCTCACACTGGCCACTGCTGCCATGAGACCAAGCAGCCTCTGGAACTGCCTCACGGTCAGTGACTGGCCTACTTTTACTCTCTTGACTGCAGTGCGGATGACAGGTGGCAGAGCTCGTGGCACATATGAGGTCACCCACAACCTAGACACCTCGGTGTGCAGGTCTGGGAAAAGAAGCGGAAGCTCGACACAGGACACAGGAAACGCTCATCCAGCTTGCTGGGAACGCGTTGCTTCCACTTTTTGTCTGGCCAAGCTATCTTTATCTTAGCGACGGCCTGTTTTACTACCTACAGGAGCTCCTCGAACAGCACATGCTTTGAGGAGTCCGTGGGCCCACCTCAGCGGAAGCTTTCTCTGGGGTACAGGAGACTGGAGAGGACTCATTTGTCTCCATGCCTTCTGCTAGGTCAGCCTGCGAGCCCCACGACCTTCGCGCCGTTTCGCCCCGGCGAGAGCGGGACCTGAGCCATGAGGGAGCCTACTGAGCATGTTCCATTCCCAAACAAACTACACACAGCTCATGCGTGTCTCCCCCGTAATGAAACTGGGGCAAGGAGGGACACACATGCGGAAGTTTGCCTTAGCCATGTTGCACAGAATCACACACAAAGCACTTACCTGAACAACAGAAGCTTATGTCGCTCCCATCGAGCTCCTATTTTGAAGCTTCCTGGTTTGCGCGACGTCGCCAGCCAATTACGTCACGACTGCCTATTGGCCAGATTTTACACATGATTCAAAGCATGAACAATGCGGAAACTCTATTGTGCAATAAATTGGGTTGTGTCTTATAATATAGGTTTCACTGAAAGGAAACTTTGAAAATAAAACTGCATTGGTTAATCAAGTAATGTTTATGTTTATATAATAATAATAATAATCATTTTTAATTATTATTATTATTATTATTATTATTATTATTATTATCATTAAAACATAAATGAGAGCACCTATGGCAATTATTTTAATAAAATAAACAAGTAATATGAAATAAATCACTTTTGATTTACATCCTTGCTTAGGGAGTAGGCTTGACTGAGTGTACCCCTATGTGTTCATTTCCACATTAACTACATTAGCACACCTGTATCGACATGTCGTTATTCATGTATGAATTCATAAGTCTTACATCATAGTTAAGTTTAGCTCTTCATTAGCTGGTGATCAGTACATGTCTTAATAAAATCAGCAGGAGTTCATTTTAAGTAAGGATTAATTCAGGTATAAGGAAATGATTATTCATGTACTGTTACACTGGGAAAGATTGCTTTGTGTTCTCTGAAGCAACTCACTCAACTAATTCTCTCCTTCCTCCCCTACAGACACATTGGTTTCCACTTGGATCTCTGCATGTCTGGCAGATCTCTCAGCGTGGATGGCAGCCCATCAGCTAAAGCTTAATCCAAGCAAATCTGAACTGCTATTCATCCCAGGTGATTTATTTCCATGTCAAGGTCATGTGATCTCTCTGATCTCACCTTGGGTCACTGCAATGTGAGCTTGGTGTTCTCTCACTGCTAATCTAAAGCGCTCAGACCTCTTTCTTCTTTACAACTTTAGAAGGATTTGTTTCTGTCCACACAGGCCATTTAGATGCTTGTTCAGTCCCTCATGAATTCATGACTGGACTACTGCAACTTGCTTCTAACAGGTCTGCATCTGAAGGACATTTGACCTCTGCAACTGATCCAGAATGCAGCAGCACGACTTGTTTTCAACCTTCCTACTCTTCCAACTCTTACCACACCTTACTGCTATGCTCTCTTTGCTGGCTTCCTTGCTGACAAAAACAAACCAGCACTCCTCTACTTCACAGTATTTATCTTCTGTGAATGCACCAAGCTCTCTCTGATCTTCAACCACTTCCACCACCATCTTTTAAAGTACAAAGAAAACATGCTTAAAGACTCTTTTCTATTCTAGCACCTAGGTCTCTAGCATCAAACAATGCCTGCGAAACACCCTTTCTAGGTTACGTATGTAACCCTAGTTCCCTTAGGGAACGGGACATTGTGTCAACAATGATTTGGGATTTCCATGTTTCCACTCTCTGAATCATATGTAATCTATCCAACAGAAAGGCACAACGTCACTGGCAGAGTGACATTACAACCAGGAAGCTATAAAAGCACATGCCGTGGAGACGGCGCTAGCTTCTGTTTGTTCAGGAAGCACTCTGTGTGTGTCTGTGTTGGCAAGAAAGCCAAGTTGGGAATTGCTAAGCGGTAAAAAGTTTTAAAAGTGAATGAAGTTCTGTAGAGATGCAGGGAGTGTGGACTGTAGATGCAGCATCTTGTTTACTCAGGGAACCAGGGTTACATATCAAACCAAGAGATGTTTCCTTTCAGAAACTCGAGCTGTGTCAACAATGCTTTCCGAACTGGTGTCCACAAATGCCAGACTAACCAATTCCTCCCTAGTGTGAATGAGCACAGCTAGGTCGAAGGACTGAGGGGCCTGGAGTGGCACTTAGGTCAAGGCTGTAGGATCTGACAAGGTAAGCAGGATGGGCCAGAGGGCAGTGTTGCAAATGTCTTGGAAAGATACCCCAGAGGACACAGAATTAAACACCGCCACACTCCGGGTGAAGTGAGGAGTGGATAGCATCCACAATCCACCTACTGGTCAGGGGCCTGAAAAGGAGAAGGATAGAATGCCTGGAGCATGACTGATTGTGGGACAGCCGGTCTGTGGTAGAGGAAGGCATGCTTGGGTAAACAGGAGGGGTTCACTGCCTCCAAACAGGAGGGTTTCACTGAAAGGGCATCAAGGTCCCCAACCCTTTTTAGAGACAAGATAGTCAATAGAAAAAGCGTATTGACTGTTAAAATTCTCAAGGGCACTTCAGGCAAGGGTTCAAAGGGAGGCTTAGGCAAGGCCTCCAGAACAATGGCCAGATCCCACACAGGCACTCTGGGTCACACCAACCAAGAACCAAGTGGAGCATGATAAGCCGCAATAGTGGATTTGTAAACTTTTAAGGTGGAAGGAGACAACCCTTTGGCAAACTGTTCTTGTTAAAATTCCAGCACTTGGCAGTTAACTGGGTCTAACTGGTGACCTCTGCACCATATAATGAACAGGCACCACTTTGCAGCATACAACCTCCTTGTGGAGGGAGCTCTGGATTGGAGAATGGTCTCTACGACCTTGGCCGAAAGACCTGTGGCTAAGAGCTGTGGCCCCTGAGGCCCCCACAGCTCGGGGCAGGGTTGAAGCAAAGAGCCCCCTGACTCATAAAGAAGCCCAGCATGGGGTTACCAGGAGGAGACAGACTCCACCAGAACTCCAAAGAGCAGTGATACAGGGGGGAAAAGCATACAGGCAGAGCCTCTGCCACGCTTGTAACATTTCGTCCAGCCCAAGAGAAGCTGGGTGAGTAAAGGAAGAACCAGAAAGGACAGTGCGACATCTCTTGAGTCGCAAACAGTCCGACTTGTGCTCTTTAAAATCTCCATAATCGCTCCACCACGAGGCCTCTGCCCTTGCCTTGAGAGTTTGTCTGCTTCTAGATTTAACCGCACTGGGAGGTATAGTGTGCTCAGTGAGAGCAGCTTTCCTTGGGCCCACAGGAGGATCTGTCGTGCCAGCTTGTAATAGAGGCAAGAGCGCAGACCCCTTGTTGGTTGGTGTAAGAGACCACTGATGTGTTGTCCATACGGACCAGCAGATGATTGTCCCTTAGGTCTGAGAGGAAATACTTCAATGCTAGGAGCATTGAATGACCGCCCTTCTCAACCCATGAGGAAGGCGTCCTTCTTTAACATTTCACAATGACAAAGAGCCCCCAACATGGGGCCCTGGAACAGGAAAGGGATCTCTCCACATGTCTAAGGCCTGTAAGGCTTGCCATGTTACCTTAATTGTGTGGAATGGGTTTTCTTTTTGGAGAACCCTCTGTCCCTGAGCCACCATTGTAGGGGTTGCATTTATAGGAGGCCAAGTGGCACTACATTCGATGCAGCTGCCATCAGACCCAGCAGTCTTTGAAACTGCTTCACAGTGAGTAGCTGGCCTTCTCTCACTCTCTTGATTGCATAAAGGTCGAATCCCACACTATGCCTAGATAGGTGAAGATGAAAGTATACTTTTCTTGGCATTCAAGCTTAACCCCAATTCCTTCATATGGGCGAGAAAGACATCTCTATGCCGGGTCACCAAGTGCTCTGATCAAACTAATATCAAACAATCGTCAATATTGTTTAGTATGCAGATGCCCCAAAATCTCAGCGGTGCCAGAGCCGCATCCACACACTTTGCAAAGACCTCTGTGAAGGTCACAGGTTAGAGTGCAATGCCGAATGGAAGGACCCAATATTAGTAAGCTTCGGCCCCAAAAACCAACCTTATGAACCTTCAGTGTAAAGGAAGGATAAATATATAAAAATACACGTCCTTCAATTCTATCATGACAAACCAGTCCTCGGACCTGATTTGGGACAGGACCTGTTTCAGGGTGAGCATCTTGAAAATCTCATTAGAGAGAGGTTCAGCTGACGTAGCTCAAAATGGGAGGCAGCCCCCCCATCCTTCTTGGGAACTATGAAGTACTGGCTATAGAACCTCGACTCTCTGACCGATGGAGGGACCACTTCAATGGCCTGCTTGCTCAAGAGAGTTTCTACTGCTTGTTCCATAACCAAAGCCTGCTCGGGCCCCACTGTAGTGGGACACACCCTATTAAACCAGGGCAAACGAGACCCAAACTGAATCATATAGCCTCTCTCTACAATGCGCAGGACCCACTAAGACACATCCAGCAGGCATTTCCAGGCTGCCAGGCACAGCTCTAGGGGCCTCCTGAGAGGCGGTAAGCCCCCATCTGCAAAATTCTTGGGCAGCGGATACTCGCTGAAGATCGCTGTGCCCTGAAACACTACATATCAGGATCTCTTAGTCGAAGCCTTCTTACTGAATATTACTGTCCTCAGATCTGTCAGTTCCTTGGGCCTTGGCCTGGAGCCTCGCCCAGGGTCCCTAGTTTCTGGGGGAGCATGTTTGGCGACACGCTATCTCTGAATTTCACAATGCCTTGCACTCGTGCTAGGCTGGGGCTGTGGTTGGGGCTGCGCCCACTGAGCCACCCCATGAGAGCAGCGAGGGAGGAACTGGAGTCCTTTGTAGTTAATAAAAGGAGGTTTGCTGCAGTTGGTTGTATAGGTAGACAAAAAAGAAGCATTCAGAGTAACATTTCTGTTATCATTACCTTTCTCAAAGTTATCCTTGCCAAGGTGGTTTTATTTCAAAAGAATGCATCTTGCCAGACGTTATTATGATCAACTGTGCTTTAAATGTATTGTGCATTCGGTGAAATGTAAGATAGTTCTCTTTGTTCGTTGTCGAGTGGAAAATTGAGGAAATAATTGCTTTCAAGGGTGCTCAAGTGCAAACGTGGACCCAGAAAAAAAAAATGTGTGAGAAGATATTGAGGGCAATATTAGATCAGTTGCAGAAATCCAAGCCCTATAAAACTACATAAAAGTAAGAAGTTATGTTACATCAGGTCATTCTACTGCTTCATCATAAAATGATTCCCTTTGCATTTAAGAAAACAAACATTTTATAATGATGCCATCTTAGCAGCAATAGAAAAAAGAACCATTCACTTCTATGACCCTCTGAGATGCTGTTAATAGTTTCAGGTACCTGTTTGAAATCAACACTCTATGCAGACTCATACATGGACACTTCATAAACAAAAGTTTGTGTACACCTGACCATAGAATTTGTATATTCTTGTTGAACATCTCATTCAACGGGTAATACATGTAAAACCTTCATGTTATTCCCCAAACTGTTACCACAAAGTGGGAGGCACACAACCTTTGGCATCATTAAATATTTCCTTCAATTTAACTCAAAGACCCAACACTGTTCAGCATGACAATGCCCCTATTTACAAAGCCAGCTCCATGAAGACGTTTGGATGGTTTGGAGTGGGAGACCTTGAGTGGCTTCACCTTAACATTATTGATCAGCTTTATTATTGAGAACCAAAGTAGGCTGGAAAATTCAGGTGTCCCAATACTTTTGACCTTTTAGAATATAGTATAAACTGATAAGTTTTTTCTAATAATATGACTATAATATATACATTGTGTGCTGTAATCTTTATGACAGATGTGTCAGAACATTTGGAATTCATTCAATGGAAATTAAGCTAATTAATTAGGCAAATATGTATGTTTATAAGCAGCTTTAAGCCTCTGGTCAGTCTTTTGCTTGGGAACTTTTCTTTAAAGCATTAGGGAATTAGGATGTTTGCATCTTCTGCGGTGGTATTTAGCACTTTAGCATTCAGCTCTCACAAAGATAATGGATGTATACTGGCAAAAGGTTAATATTCACTCAGCAGAAAATGGCTAAACAGTATATTAATGAGACCATTACCAACAATGATGGATTTAGAAATTAGGCTGCTTTAGAGAAAAGTTCATTTATGTGGTATTGATTAGTAGGATGGGACATTCTTTAGACATCCCTCTGCCTCTGTGGCCTTTTTTAGACCATATAGCGTATATCAAAGGCAGGGTGAACCGGTAAAAAGGTGGCGTGGGGGTGTGGTTTAATGAGACCCTGATGGAGGGGGGGTGTTTTGTTCGAGACATAGGGGTAATGAATAACGTGGCTCACATCTCATATATTACTAATGCGATCTCTATTTCTTCCACTCCTCCTGAGCAGTGAGCAGTGTGTGTGTGTGTGTGTGTGTGTGTGTGTGTGTGTGTGTGTGGGTGTGTGGGTGGCCATGAGCAGAGCAAATTTCAATTTAATGAGTGACCTGTAAACCTTCCACATTTCTTGTGTTGAAAAGTTGTTCATTCTTTCTTCGTGTCAGTAAACCAGCGTTATCAAAGTTGTAAATAGTATTTCAAATGTAAAACTTTGTAATACTTTTTCACGTTCATATTATTTTGCAAAACATTTGTAAGGCCTTGTAAACAGATGTATTGTTACTTATCATGGCTTTGGGACCTAAATAGTTTATTTGTTAGTATACTGTGCCTGTGAAAAATTTGGAAACACTCACTCTATTATGGTCTTTGAGAGACACATGTATGTTCCTTTTGTTTATATGCAATTTATTGGTATAAAGATTACATTTTGCCCAACATTTTTGAGCTTTACTAAGGACTATAGGAGAAAAAGAATTGCGAGGCAATTTACTGAACAAGCATCCAACTGAGCAATGCTTTGTGATTCCATCTCGACCATCCAATGAATTTGATGGATCACAGGATACATGAGTAAATAAATGATCTGTTTCTGTCCATTACATTTTGAGTGGAAGTGTAATAGTGAAATCTATGCAACCCGTAAAACATAATTTAAACTAAAAGAAATTGGAAGGTATAACATATTACCTATTACTGCATACAGCTGAATATTTTCTGTTCCTTCTCTGTTTCCCTATAACCATCCAGTTCTCCTTCTACCTCACTGATAATCGATGGAATACCTAATAAAATAAATGATTAGCCCTAGTTTATAGCTCTTCAAAGACTCATAAAAAAGATGATGTGGTCCAGGCAGATCTTAATTTTTGTACTCATTCACTTGCAGTAACTGCTTTATCCTGCTCAGGGTCATGGTGGATCCAAAGCTTATCCTGGGGAACATCGGTTTTGATTACTAATGAATCACTAAGCTTGTGCAGAATTTTCAATAGCACTTAAAGCACATATGTTTGAGAAAAAAAGAACAAAAAAAATATAGCTGCAAGCAGCGATGGCGGGCCCTCGCACGTTTGTGTATCGCTATACGGTGCCTCCCAGAAAACAATGCACGGTGGGCAAGTGCATCAAGTGGGTAAATATCAGTGGACTATTTTATGTTGTTACTGACCCATTTGGGGACTGTAGGTAAAAGAAACCCCACATTTTAGACAAACGGGGGCGCTAGTGAGCCACTTAAGAGACACACCGTTGTCCGAACTTTTTGTCCACACTTGTGATGTATGTGACTTGTCAAATGTGATGTATGTGTCAAATTTCAAGTTAATCTAAGCACGCCAAAAGCCTTAAATATGCCTAAAATAAAAGTAAAGTTTGACGCGTTGCCATGGGAACAGCGTTCGAGATATCAAAAATTCCTTTGCAATTTATTATCTACAATGTCTCGGCATCATGTTGATTACGTTTGGTGTCAATTGGATGAATACCCTAGGACGAGTATTTAAAAGTTCTCCACATGCAACTGTCAAAAAATCCACCTTTTGTGACTGACACACTTCCTGGCGCCTGTTGGTGGCGCTATGTCCGAGATTCACAATAGACACATCGTTGCGATCGGGATCCTTGGCCGAACATAGACACCGCGTGTCGTCGGAATAAAACATTTTTTGCTTTAGATATTAAACACTTCCTGTTCTCCGAATTCGGCATAAATTTGTCGCCTCGCCATGGCAGCAGCGTTCAAAATATCAAAAATCCCTTCGCAATTTAGCAAGTGCAATGTCTCGGCATCATGTTCCCCACGTTTGATGTCAATCGCATGAATTCTCTAGGAGGAGTATTTAAAAGTTCACCACATGCACTTTTGAAACCATCCAGAATAGCCGACTTCCTGTTGGGCAGAGCTAAAAGGTTTGATTGGAAAAGTTGTTCGGGTCGATGAGATCTATATGCCTACCAACTCTCGTACATGTGCGTACATGTTTGCCCGATCTGTGCCCCAATATTTGTTTTTAAATTACAGGGGGCGCTACAGAGCCCTATTGCCATGCCTATGTTCCAGCCTTTGACTGGTCCTAATGGCAGACGACTTTGACGTCTGTACCAAATTTCTGGTGTTTTCGAGCATGTTGAGGCACACAAAGTGCATGCCAAGAGCTTAAATATGCCTGAAATAAAAGTAAAGTTTGACGCGTTGCCATGGGAACAGCGTTCGAGATATGAAAAATTCCTTTGCAATTTATTATCTACAATGTCTCAGCATCATGTTGACCACGTTTGGTGTCAATCGCATAAATATCCTGGGGATGTCCGAGATTCACAATAGACACATCGTTGCGATCGGGATCCTTAGCCGAACATAGACACCGCGTGTCGTCCGAATAAAACATTTTTTGCTTTAGATATTAAACACTTCCTGTTCTCCGAATTTGCCATAAATTTGTCGCCTCGCCATGGCAGCAGCGTTTGAGATATCAAAAATCCCTTCGCAATTTAGCAAGTCCAATGTCTCGGCATCATGTTCGCCACGTTTGATGTCAATCGCATGAATTCCCTAGGAGGAGTATTTGAAATGTTCACCTGTTGGGCGTAGCTCATAGTTTAGAGGGCGAACGTTGTTCGGGTCGATGAGAACTATATGCGTACCAACTCTCGTACATGTGCGTACATAATTGCCGGATCTGTGCACAAATGTTTGTTTTTGAATTACAGGGGGCGCTACAGAGCCCCGCTGCCACGCCCGTATTCCGCCCTTTGTCCGGCCCTAGTGACAAAGGACTCTGACGTGTGTGCCAAATTTCAAGAGTTTTCGACCATGTTAAGGGACCTCAAATGGCCAATGTGTGTAAAAAAAATAAATAAATAAAAATAAAATAAATTCTAAGGAAAACAATAGGGCTTCGCACCTCTGGTGCAGGCCATTCTGGCCTGCTCCTCGGTGCTCGGGCCCTAATTAAATAAAGACTAGTTCAGGACTGTTTCAGGATTTCAGGATGGTCAGGATTTTCAGCAAGAGACAAACATTTATTTACCCCTGGTCAAGCAATGTACTGTATATTGAGAAAAATGTGTGGGTTATTTTATTTAATTACACTGTGGTTACAGTCAGTTTGATAATTTAAGCTCTGGAGTTTAAGAAATGCAATAAAGCACAAACATCATTATGTATTTGAAACACAAATATCTAGTTGCATACATATTTTATATTTCTTTTGTAAATTTTAAATATTTTTTTTAATTATACTTTTCTTTCAATTTGAACAGAAATACAGTATATAGATATGCACTTCAATATGCTCCTGAGATACCTGTGACCAATGTTCCTGTCCCCTTTTTCTCTTCAGATCTGCTTGAGTTTTCTTCAATTGGAGATACTCTGTGCAGCTGAAGATTGTTCCACATGAACAGCCTAAAGTTCTATAAAGTTATTGAGCAACACAAAAACTTTGAGGATGGATTTGGACTGTAATTATCAACAGTCTGCTACAGTGGCTCAGGAACACAGATTGCATTTAATCGCCCATCTCTGCACACCTTAACAATGATGAATTGTAATGAATAGATTTTCAGTGCCACCTAGATGAGGATGGGATTCCTTTGTTTGGTTCCTCTCAGGGTTTCTTCCTCATGCCATCTCAGGGAGTTTTTCTTTGCTTATTAGTGATCATTATTTTATTACCATTTTATCTCTGTTAAGCTGCTTTGAGACAAAGTCCATTGTTAAGAGCACTATACAAATAACATTTTATCGATTTGAACTTGCGTTCATTGAGTCCCACCGCTTTAAAGCAATCCTTTACTATCACCATTATGACATAGGACACTGTAAGAAAAGGCGAAAACTTGTTTTCTGCATGTTCCCGCCGCATGAATAATAAAAGTTTTTTGCTTTATTAAGATCAAGAGAGTTTGCAATGAAATCTGACACAAACAAATTTACTTTTTTTTTTTTTTTGCTAATTATGCACATATGGTTAAACTAAACCTCAGAGTGTAAATCATGTGGTAGAAAACAGACCAAACTAACAAAAAACAAGTAATGCCTTATTGTGTTTAGGTTGTAGGATGATATATTGTTTTATTAGGGAGAGTATGTAAATATAGAGAGGAAACGAGAGTGAATAGTAGCTTTAATATTATTTGCTTAAGCTATGGAAGCAGCATGGAGGAAGAAATGATTGTCAGTTGTGTGGATGTTTTGTCTGCACCTAATAAGCTACATACTGTACAGCTGGCAAAAAAACATTATTAATTATGAATGAGAAGGGAATATACTGTATGAATAATATTTTTCTCATAAAATAGGTTAAAGGAACTGTGCTTCATATGAGTTTGCATTTTCAGAAAATGTAACTGACAAGAAAAAAAAAAGAAAGAAAGCAACAAATGGTACCCAAGAGCATGTTTTATGCTACACTGAGAAGCATACATTTCAGACGGCACTCTATCTTTACGTCCCTCCAAGTGTGTGCTTGGTATTAAGATTACGATTGATTTGGAGTTTACATGATACGCCATCACGTCTTTTAAACATCTCGGGATGTATAAATCTAAATATTTCTCTTAGATCTTCAACATGCAATGTAAGGCTTCATCTTCACCAAAGGCCAAAAGAAGGGATACAAAAACAGAAAGAAAAAGAAAACAACAACAGTACACTGGATGCTGTGAGGCAATAAATAAGTCATGGACTTTTTTTCTTTAGCTTTCTTGTAAAATATTTTTTTTGAAGAAGGCTGCTGAAAAAGAGCTAGTCAAAAAGGCTGAAGTCTGCTAAATAAATCAATTCAAAACAAATCAATATAAATATTGCAATTTGTGAGCTGGAGCAGTTGAGGGTTAACCAGAATTCCACGAATTACTCACAATAAGAAGAAGCTGTGGTTCCTTGAGTCCAGCTGGTTGTATTCTCTGTATTACTTAATTTTGTAATCTGTATGGTTGCTGAATTTTTTTGATAGCACTTTATTAGACAGTGTCGTAGCCACCACTTCAAACAACCGGCTCGGTCTAAATGCCTATTCTTACTCCTGACTCAGTATAAAGTGACATACATTGATTTGTAGCACTTTGGAGGGAAAAAAAACGATGCAGCTTTGATACAGTGGTCCTGATGAGAAAGAAAGAAGCAGCCTCCAAGAGAGAGCTCAATGTCTTCAAGTCACACACTGCCAGACCGCCCACAGGGACACACACGTGGAGGACAGCTTTGCATGTCTTTCATGCAATAGATCTCTTGTAAGCCATTATTCCTCTGAATTCAGGCTGTGCATACCTGAGAAGGGATTACAGAACTAAATTAAGGAGTGAAGGCGCTTTTTAAATTGCAAAGCAGGCTTTCTAATGAAAGATTGAAATGACTTTACGCAGGCCTTTGCACTTTGGAGACTTTGGTTGATGTTCCTGTTTCACAGTATGGAAAAGTTTGTACCAGTAACTAAAAAAAAAAAAAACCAGTACTTAAGGGTCAGTAATGGTACCCTTTAGTGTATGTTGCATTTGAATATAGTGAACCTTTAATAAGGTATTATCTTTCTGCTAAAAAAGCAAACAATAGAAACCATTGCAGAAACCATATATCCTATTATCCATTACCAAATGGTTTCTATTATGTACTTTGTTGGCTTGCATCATTAAATCTTTATTATCAAACCAAAGAAACCATTGGAAAAATTTACTGGAATCTGAATGCTCACTAATGTCCTAATGGTCCCAAAAGGCATCCAGTAGATAACAATGTGATCTACAAGTCACCAAAGGTGTTTAATTGGTCCTTAATGATACCAGGAACAATATGAAATCAATAGAAGGCAAAGACATAACCAATAAAGACCCAGATTTACACCAAGGTTACAGTTTTCATTAATAAAACAACATATTTATAAAACAATTACAATCATTACAAGTTCTATTAGGACTTTTTTTGCGTTAGATTGTAAAGATAAACTATAAGAAGCACCTAACCTGCACTTTTTTCTAGATAAATGACTAAATAACATCTGTGTAATTAAATGAAAAGCATCACGCTCACACAGTTTCTGTGGTGGATTTCTCTATTAAAATCTACCCTCAACTCTACACTCACCATATTAACAACGTTGGTATGAACTGTACATGTTAGAGCGACATCCGATTTAATTTTTGTCGCAAGAGTAGATCATCTGTGACCTAGATATATATTTTTATTTCTAAAGTGTAGCTAGCTGTCTACTTTACGTAGCTTTCAAAACAAAATGGAAAGCCCCAATGATTAGCTAATCAAGTTTGTTTGATATTTTTATGGTCGTTGAATGTAAAGTTTTTATGGACATCATTATGGGACAATTAACTATAGTAAAACAATAACATATAAAGTATATCATCGTTAAATCTGCTGTATGTGTGTTTATAATATAGCATATGTGAGGATTTGAAACTGATGTGAAAATATTTTCATATAAAAAACCCGTAGAAACCATGTTACAGTTTGGTACATTTCTTTTCACTTCTCACTTTGCACACACAGACCGTCCAAATCTGTACATTGAGATCATAATGAGGGCTTTGAAACATGGCCTGAAAAGTCAGCGATCCTCTTTTGGCGCGTTTATCAGAAGGCAGATAAGAGCTGATCCGACTCACCATTGTGCGCTCCTGCTCCACGCACTTAAGCATCCTATCCTAATTTCAATCTAAAGCCTGTGATTTAACTCAGAACTAAGCACAAGCTTGGATTTACATTATCCTCCTGCTTACACTTTTATTACCATAAAAAGATACCAAACAAAGGGCTTTCGAACAGACGAGAAGAGATGGCTTGAACGTGTATAATGTGTTTTCTAAAAAAAAAATGAATTTCTTTTCAAGTTTGTCTTACTGTTCCTTTCTTCACACCACATCCCCTCTGCTTCCCTCCCACACTTTTCCCCACCTCCTTTTCCCATAAACTAAAAAAAACACAAAATGATACCTTTCAAAGGGCTCTCAAAGAGAAGGAAGGCAATGGCATATACGATTATAATGGGTTTAAAAAATAAGACCCTTTTCAAATTGCTATTACCTGCTGTTTTCCACGCCCCCTTTCCCCTCTTTCCCACCTCCCCAACTCATATTAATGCAGCAGCAGTTCAACATTTTAGGCTCAGAGTTCATTCACATCATCTCTCTTTCTTTTCTTTTCTTTTTTTATTGTCTCCATTTAAAAAGACTGGCCTCATATACTGTACATATATACATTATATACCTTAATTATATACACTGCAGCAAAAAAACAAACAAAAAAAACCTTTTATATTCGATGTGTACGTCAAAGTGCAAATATACACATCATCCCCGGATCATAAAGCTGTATCTTTTTTTTTTTTTTTAAATACTTGTTTCCTTAGTAACACTTCAATTATGACAAACATAATGTCACATCTTCTACATATACACACACACACACGCACACACACTCCTTCCCACACAAGCATCACCCCTCCCATCACACAGTGTTTTGATTGTAGTCTCACAACAATCTTGGTTCTGAAAAAACAAGACAATAAGTGAATAAGTGAATAAATGAATAAATGAATAAATGAATAAATATAAAGATCACATAATGTATGTGTGTAGAATGAGCTCGAGCAGAGCTTTCAATGAAGCACCTTAGATATCACCTTTCTCTCTTACTTCCCTAGTGCTGTTGTCAGAAAAAAGCTGCTTGCAGCAGGAAACAGAAAAATATGAAATGAGATCGTATGTACAGGATGGCAACAAGGGGATCACCTTGTATCTGAGCCTTTAAACCATGTGAGGGTACAGCAGCTCAGAGACGAGTGATCGGGTGTGAGATTGTAAAGGGCAGCACGGCAGTTACTCATTGAACCAATTGCTCTGTGTAACTATCCTGCGGCCATAGAAATCCCTCAGGCAATAAGCACACCGGCCCACCAAGCCCACAGCATACACCCACCAAACACTGCCTGGCTGCATGGAGGATTTTTTTTTCTATTTTCCTCAAAATGCTTCAACACAATCAAAGAGCTTCAGCACTTACATAGTGATCCAGGGGCAGAAATTACCTACCGTATGCTTCCACTGGGCACATAAGACAGCGTAATTGCTTTTAGACCCCACTCTAATACAGCACTAATGCAGAAATGCAATATTCTCAGCATTTGTGCCATTATTTGCAGCTTACAGTAAAAAAAACGCACATAATCTTATAACTCGCTCTCTGTGCTCATTTGAATGTCGTTGTGATGCTGCTGTAGACTTGCTGATCTTCCGATCATTATTTCCCCGAAGTGCACTGTGCATGTAATTTTTTGATCACAGCATAAACACAGCACATCTGTAAGTCAGATTCTTGCGAACAAGCCCTACATCATGCTTCCTCCCTCCCCTGGCTACAACAGGGTGTTGATGTTAGATGTGAATACAATCAGAATAATGGTTCCAAAGATGTTTACTAGATAAAAACGCAATGCTAAAAAAATTAATACATACATTAGAATATGCATTCGTCCACTATTCACCCTATTACAGTTTTTTCTTTTTTAGATACTTGTCTTCATAAGAGGCAGCATGTAACCCAAATTTGATCCAGGCCTGTGTCCTTGTGAAGGCCTATGAAAGATAATTATTGTACTGTTTCTTTAAAAGAGAAGATAAATAACAAAATAGCAAATTAAAATACTGTTTTTTTCTTTTTTTTTTAACGCAGTGAGGCGGTATCTCAGCCAATGGCGGCTGAAGATGTGGATCAGGGCTGCGTTTATCGATTCGCAGTCTGTATTGGTTGACTAAGTTGTTGAAGTGGAAGAAAATTACAGCAATAACTATGATGGGGGAAAAAACCAAACAAACAATCGAGATGCAATTTAATTGCAGTTGAAGGTTAAAACAATGTTTATGAAAAAAGCAGGAGACGGTAATGACACCCTGTTATCATAATCACAGCTGTGTTGGCAAACGACAATCACTTGTGGTCCTGATTAATGAAAAAATAAAAAGGGGAAGAAAATCCTTCCTCAAACCCGAGTGAACTTTGGAGCAATACTGCAAACAAAGTGAATTGGATTTTTCTTCGTCTGGTATATTGTCGGGATAAGTAAGCTTCCGGGAGCAGTCGTCCACAATGCCTTGATGGATCGAGTGTCTGAAATAAATAATTGATGGAAATAAATGAACCGCAAGCCAAAGAGAACTGTTAATGCTTATCTCATTCTCCCAACCCTGAGGGCTCGATTTAAATGTCATAACACAAATGTAACTACAATATTTCTTGACTTATACAGGGCCGAGTTCAAAAACAGTATCAGCATATCTTGTTTTATATTTAATAGTATATAAAGAAATCCCTTTTTTTTTCATGTAAAATTTGGAGTCAGTGCTGAACCCATGCAACCCTGAGCTGAAGGCTCAATTCTGCTGCTTATGATGAGGTCGATTTCTACTTAATTAAAGGAAATGTATCACATCCGACCTTATCATAGGCAGTGTTATTAAAATACCAGAGTAAATGAATTTAATAACTTCTTTCAGTTATTCAGAAGCATAGTACTCAGTGTGTAGGGCTTCATTCATGATTCTAAGAAGGAGAAGGAGCCAATATTTGTGCAAGTAAAAATCTCTTCCAAAGGTCTTACTTTGCAAATGTGATCAAGTATCTTTATCAGCATTGCTTTAGGATAATTATGATGATGATCATAATAATAATAATAAACCAATCAATCCCAGTTCCACACTGTAGCTGTTAATTGAGATGAACTATGATATTTATGAACAGCATGAAAAGTGTAACCACCGGAGCGAGTACATTTGCATCCAACGTTACATGCATTTAAATCAAACCCCAGTAATTTCAACCCTGAAAGCCATTTTTGCTCCAGAACAGAACAGTTTACTCTGACACTAGTGAAAGTTTAAACACTGACATCGACAACATTGCCAAACCCTGTCCTGTACCCAATTTATCTTTAACATCAGAGCTTTTCATGCAGCAGATGTTTGGTAACACCCTACCGCCCAGTTTGTCTGTATCACTGATACACTCGATTGCGCTGCCTTGTGAATTTAAACCATGGACCAAATTGTTCGGAGAACTAATTTTGTTTTAAAAGCTTGGTTCTGAAGCATACATGTGCCTCTTTGACATTTTCCTGAATAATCCCATGCATGACAATGATAGGTCATTTAAAGTTGCTCAAGGCTTATTCTGTTGCTGTACTCATTCCGTAAAAATAAAATCAAAAATAGCCAGCTATAGAGGGCATCAAGGCAAAAGGAAGAAATTAAAGACATGATGTAGATCCCACAGTGACGTGTACTGCTTCACATTCAACTTTATGTCATTGTGGTAAAGTATGCTAATGCATGTTACAGAAATTAAAGCCATTCTAATTCCCAGTGCATCAGAGATTAAAGCTTTTATGGTCACTGTTTACTCTACAGTTGTTTCACTATTAGACTCACTCACTCAGTATAATACTGTTTTGATCAACACAAGGACACTTGCGTCATCTCTCAAACTAAAAAAAAAGGCAAACACATTTCCTGGCTGTGTAGACTGACTAAATTTGAGGTCCAAAAGTCTGAGAAAGAAAATGCTTTGCACATTCTATACAAAAGGTTTAATCACAAATGATATTATCAGCAATAACCTGAGTGAAAAGTGACATTTTATAGAATAGTTACATGAATAATAAAAAAAAAGTCTTCGTATTTGGTATATCTCCTGCACTAACTCCAAAAATCTGTGCAAAACCTGATGTACGTTTTAATCCATAGGAACTGAATACATTCTTCAATGAGAGCAATAATTCTGAAGTAATATCTTTTGTATCTTGTGTATAAGTAAATTGTAGATGTCATAATATCACAAATATGTTTATTTCAACAGTAATCATGCAGCATCTTGATTAATATTGAATGTTTTAACATTTTCAATTTGAAATTCAAGGCAACAACACTTCACTGGATTTTGGACCCCACTATATAAAGGAAATGTCCTTGTTAACTAAAATGACATTGTGCCAATTAATAACAGTTAAATATGGTAAGTTAAATAGTTTAGCACAATGAAGACAGGTCTAGCATTAAAAATAGAAATCACCAGAGAGTTGTCCTTTATTATGGACTGTGCTTTGTTCATTCTTTCACCTTTTGTGTAACAGACTTTTAAAGCACAAGGCTCATCCTCAAAGCCAGTACATGTGTTTGCCATTTTGTGCTGGAGAGATGAAGCAAATAGGCTTTAAATAGGATTATCGAGTGCGTCAAATTAGTCAAGCCAAAGGCGCCTTTTCGGCATGTGTGCAGTGACGCTACAGGCTTCTGCCCATGTTTCAGTATTTGCCACGTCGGGAGTAAGAATGTGTTGGGTAAAGTCCTAAATCCAATTAAAGGAAATACAAAAAAAATATGAGGGAAAGTCAGTGGAAAAATACAGACGCTTGTGCAGTTTTATGAAATAAATCTGAATCTTCCTCTGTCACAGATTTCCTGTTCTTTTGTTAATAACTTGCTTCGACTGGACACAATGAGTTGCTAGCTAGAGAGAGAGAGAGAGAGAGAGAGAGAGAGAGAGAGAGACCCTGGTCCAAGGTAGAACATATATGTGGTTTAAACAAACAAACAAACAAAAACAGGCCAGTAAATGTATATGGCTGAGAGGGTAAGGACACTTAACTCATTGCATGCATCATCATCATCATGTAGACATGATTTTAGAGCAACGCTGTGTTCAAAATCAAAAATGAATAAAAGCATCTTCTTTTCACAAATATAAATATATTTATGTACTGAATAATATATATACAACAAATTGACACCAGGCTTTTCAGGGAATGGAATTAAAGAGCAAACTGGTGAAATGTTTGCTCTAAATACAGACAGATAGTACTTGATTGGTTGTGCTGTAGCATGGCTTAAGGAAAATGAAGAACATTGGTGGTTTATGAGGGGGGGTTTAAGCTGGTAGAGCAGTGATACACCAGTCTGTCAGTCCCGTGGGCCAGGGGAGTCACCTCCATCCTCCATCTCCCACTGGAAATTCTGCCCTGTCATTTGGTAAAACATGTTATTAAAGGGCTTGTAGAACTTGTGCAGTCTGCGGATGACATCCGGCTCTATTTTGGGGTGTGTCCTGCCCTTGGACTTGCCAAGGCACCGTGGGGTGCTGCTGTCCTCCGGCTTCTTCAGACAGGGGAAGCCTTTGGTCTTGTTGAAGTAGAAGTGCTTGTCGGTGACGATGCGCTTGAGACCCAGGAAGTCCTGCACCTTGGTCATTTCCCCGGCCGGATCCGTGATGAGCTGCTCACCACTCACAAAGTGCATCTGTGATAGGGGAAAGTACTGTAGCCAGTTTTCCAAGTGGAGCGCATAGATTCCGATTCGCAGCGCGCTCCATGAGGCGTCAATTAATCCCAGCGTCCGGTTCTTGAAAGCAAGGATCTCGAAGGTGGGGATCTCAGGCCGTTTGGACAATGTCTGTGTGTAGTCTGAGATAGCTCGTGTCACTGGGTTGCGTACCACGATGATCAGCTTGATGTCCTTGGCCATTGTGTGGATGCGCTTCGGAGCACTGTTCGTCACAAAGTAGCTGGGCGTTTTCTCCATTGTGATCTGGCCCTCCAACGTTGATGGCATTAAGTCTCTGGAAAGCAAGCAGAAAAGTAAATGTAAATCAGGTTACATATGTACTGTATATTGTACTAAAGAACACCGACGATGATGGATAGTAGAGATAAAAATCAATACAAAGCAGTAGAAAGTAGTGAAAACTAATTGATTGTACATACAGCTGTACATGCACAGCTAATTACACTGCAACAAGCAAAGAAAAATGAAACACAAAACATGACGCACAAAGCAAAAACAATCATACATCCTCACTGTGTAATTAACTTGATCCAAATTAATAGCTGTTTTGGTGTTTAATTACAAAAAAGAGCAGCGGAGGCATAGCATTAATGATTTCTTGCCGAGGATATAGTTTCATTATCTATCTTTCCCCGTGAACTCAGCAATCAGCCCTGTTTTCTTTTGGACACACCTAAGTCTTCTCTGTCAAGTCTGTAGTCTACCCCGTGTCCTCTTCCCTTTAAGCTTAAAATGCGCTTTAGGGAGAGCACAGGGTGGAGCAGTGATTAATTATGACGTTACCTCGGATCATTTGTAGCAGAAGAGAAACGTTTCTGCCTACAGAGATTTATTGGGAGCGATAGTAGGGAGCAATTTGCCACTGCTGCAAATATTATGTTCAACTTTGTCCTCGGGACTCGGATGAAGATGAATCAACGAGCAGGCACGAGACGTTCGCGAGAAAGAACACCACAGTGTCTAAAGAAGTCTGCATTCCAGTAAACAAGACGTAATCTTTTTCCTCCCTCATTCTGCGTAGGCAAGTGAGCAAGGTGTGCAAGTGCGCTTTGAGGGTTTCATTTTACCAGCATGTCATTAAAACAAAATTGTGATAAAGGTTTTATAGGGTAATACACAACGTGTGTAGTTGTTGTACAGCTGAGCTTTCACTGTGTCTGTTGGATCAAAATCGATATTTGGGTTCAAGGGTCAGATATGATTCTTAGATAACAATACCTACACTTCCTGCTTGGGCTTGAGCTATATTGATTTTTCTCTGATTGTGATTTTCCCGGTATAAAATTTTGCCATAGATGATCGTCTGGTTAAAAATGGGCATTTCTACTATTTTTACTTTTGCAGGAGGGAAGAGCTGTCACATAATGTGTGTATAGCACACTGAAGAAAAGGATGCAAATACAGAGGATTGTATTACAGTATTTCTCAGTCGCTTTGGAGCGTTTCTCAGATCAGAAATGAAATTCGCAAAATTACTTGTTCAACCTCCACATCATGTAGTCATTTGTGCTCATCATAAAAGCATTTTCTCGTTGCTTTGAAAAAATTGTGAATGTTGGTACACGTGTTTAATTGACTGTGTACAATTGTCTGCTGTTTACTACATTATCTATTGTTTGTCATGTTAATCAAAATTCATTATACTGGTTCTCACCTGAACAGGCTTAACCCCCAAACCATGTAGGCATCAGTTAATTGCAAGTCACTGAATGTAAAATAGTTGGACCAGTTGTCATCATCGGTCAATCTTTATCTTCTTCACATTTCTATTAAACTTTTTTGAAAAATTGAAAATGAAAAATTAGTTAAAAGTAAAAATAGTTAAATTAGTCTAAAATAAGTCAAAGGTGAATCTCATGATCCTTCGACTGGCGAACGTATACAGACAGAGCAAAACACTACATTAATATCTGAAAATGGATGAACAACCAGGAAACAAACAATTAATATCCCACATACAGTAATGTGTACAGATGTGCTGTTGAAATTCATAGATGCCGTACAGAAGAAATTCAGCCTTGTGCATTTTCCATCATTGTAATCCGAACTGTAGTTTACATCAGGAAATACTGAAAAGGTGCACTGTCATTTTGACATGACTAAACCTTTTGAATATCTTGTTTGTGAACAATGACAAAAGGGCTTGTCATTCTTATTTCATTGATATTTTTATTGACACAATTGTTTTTGAGAGATGAACTTTTTTAGATTTTAAGAAATGTACAGCCTTTTGCAAGAAATGTGTGGTGCCGTTTGAACAAGACATGCACTTACTGGTTTGCAAATATTAAGGATGATTCAAAAAAATGCTCCAAAGCAACTGAGAAAAACTGTAAGCGTAAATTGAATTGACCATAAACCATAAACACCAAGAGCATAAATATAAACCATGGATACCAAACAAAACTATAAGAATACTTGGAAGCTGAAATACAAAAAAAAAAAACACAACAAAAGACAATCACATACAGGAATAGGTGGGATAATTAGGGGCAACAAGAATCAGGTGTTAATGATGTAACATGCGACTTTTTACTATCATGTGATGTGTTAGGGGCATTGATGGGTAATGCAGTCTAATGCAGATTTTGGCTAAATCCTGTCACTGGCATTATGTATTTTATTGAGTATACATGTGAAAGAGAGGAGGTTGTAAAGAGAAGAAGGAGAGGGTGTATGGTTGTGGTGAGAGAAGACCTACAGGTGGTTGGTGTGACAGAGGCAGATGTTAAGGACAGAGTGACATGGAGACGGATTATATGCTGTGGGGAGTAGAGAAGAAGAAGAGGAGGAAGATAAGTGTGCTCTGGTGTTTGTCAGAGTGACAATGCAAAAAAAGTGCCAGCTCTCAAAATATACTGTAATACAACTGTATAGTAGACAATATACCAAACTGGATATGGTGATAAAGTAAGAGGAAGTAAGGGAAGTGCATAGATGATAATACCTGACTAACCTTTTTCAAGTCAATAAAAGACCTTTAGATGCAAGAGCATGTGTTAAGCTTTCGCTCTCTATAATGTCTTTCCTTTTTTTTTATAAAAGCTACTGACTTGATTCTGATTTTTATTTTCTTATTTTATTGTCATTTTTAAAAACCTCAAATGCTTGAAAATTAACCCAGAATTATGAACCTAGAACATGTTATATAGCTATATTTATTTGCTAATCCTGCAGAATATATAGCACTTCTACCTGTCATGCTACATGGAAACTTTATGCTATTAGGTGCAGTCACAGATTTATGCATTTAAAAATATTACTATTGACATAAAGATGGAAAATATATAATACAGAATCAGTACCCTCGTTCTATAGGCCTTTTTTCTATTTTTGATTTTAACAGTTGCTTGAATGAAGCCAAAATGGCAATCAATTATTCGCATATGGCACACATTTTCAAATGGACCCCTAAATGGAACACATTAAATGTTGAAAACACACACACACACACACACACACACACACACACACACACACACACACACACACACACACACAGACAGAGACAGAGAGAGAGAGAGAGAGAGAGAGAGAGAAAGAGAGAGCCCTCCTGGCCTCTCAGCACATACAGACACTCACTTACAAGTGGCTTTGTAATTTCATTTCCGCACCAGCGTTGCACTCTTGGTGGGTTATTTCCCAACGGATTATTTCTGGCTGTACATGGTATTGAGCTTTGGCCGTTTGGGATATAATGAGATATAAAACATATCTCTGGCTTGCATGGCACCTAGGCACAGTATTAGTTTTCATTATGCACTATCCGTAAACCTATCTTACTCAGTATGCTTATGAACAGCTACAGATTTTTTCCCCTCTATCTTCTCTAGGCTTTCAAGTGTGACAGGCCAAGAACAAATGATACCTAGAACTAACTATATGCACCCACCAAGTGTGAGAAAAAACAATTTTGATGCCTAAAACAAAAAAATGCCATTGCAAATCTCCTTAGTGAATCATCTGGAAATATCTGGGAAACTTGGCCCACGCCATTTTGGGCCAAGTTGTCTTAATATTGCAGTCATGCTTCATGGCAGGACATGCGTCTTCTGCTCAAGGTAACCCTTTTCATTTAAGATGGGCCCATTACCAGCCTTTTGTCCTCATCAAGCCTCGGCGCAACTCATTATACATGTAATTGTGGAAATATGGAGATTACGGAAGGGGCCCGATACCTTCATTTGTGATTGAGGTCGAACTCATTTGGATTGTGAGAGAATCAGTCATGGATGATGTACATCGAAAATGTCAAGCGGGACGGGGAGGTGGAACGACAAACACAACGCTGATAAACAAGCTGATTTTACCTACGCCTCTGGCGGCCATGCACTCAGCCAGAACAGAAAGAAATAGTTAACCCTGAAACGTTAAAGCACCCAGGCATGGGTCGTTCAGGTGGGCAGATAAATAAAGCATGCGCCACTGGAAAAGGCACTTCTCACCATCTGCTGTTTACCTACTCAGACAAATCGCATAACATCCTGTGGCCTTTTGTTCTATAGACCTTGCCGTGCTTGTATAACACCTGCCTATGACACTTAAGCACAATAAACGATTGTGTTTCGCATGGCCTGATGTGTTATACAACACTTATTTTTGGTCCCTTATAACAAACACGAGTACACCGAGCAATTCTCACCTAAATTCCAGAGACAGTAAAAGCCATAAATTAGCAAGTTACTGAGAAAGTTTTAGATGTACTCACTATATTGCTATAAAACCTTTAGTAGAGTCATGCAATAGAATTGCAATAATCTGCATTTGCTTTAGAAGGACATTTGAACGTAGCTTTGCTCTTAGTGCTTTGAAGTTAAAAGCAATTTAATGGCCACTCACAGCGAGCTATGAACAGAACGATCTTCAGAATCACTTTACTCTGGTTTACTTGTTTCTTTAAATCCTGTTCCTTACTTACTATGATGAACTGCCTATTGAAATGTGGCAAAACATGTACCTTTAGATCCTGCCAAAAGAAAGCAAAATACATAAAACAGACACTTATTTGTTGTACAGAGATTGCAATCTAGCTTTTTTTGTTGTAAAACTCTGGATGTTTTCTATGAGCATTGCCCTGAAAGTTGGTTGATTAAGAAGAAAAGGACAGGCAATGTTTAAAACAGAGATGTTTTTACAACATTTAGATTTGCTATGCCTAGAGATGTATTGGTGTGAGACCAATACCTGTAAAAATATATGGTGGAAAAAATATATAGAATCCTGTAACAAATAGCAAGGGCTTGGGATTAGATTTAGATTTACACTGATTGGCTATAACATTAAAACCACTGAGCGGAGATGTGAGTAACATCGTGCCACAAAGGTACGGTAGAGAGGTGAGGAATATTAAATAGCAAGTGAAAAGTCACTTTTCGAAGTTGAGGTGATGTAAGAAGGAAAAAATAGTCAAGTGGGTCTGAGCTACTTTGACAAGAGTCAAATCGTGATGGCTAGGTCAGAGCATGTCCAAAATGGCAAATCCTATGAGGCTGACCCAGCTTAACTAGCAAAATGCTTCAGGAATCCAAATGTGCCTGATCAAGCACAGAGACAAATCCAATCCCTGAAGGCCTCACCTCACAACCCAAAGGTTTACTTAAAGGATCTGATGCTAACGTCTTGGTTAATGCCAGAAACCTCAGCACATCTGGAGTCCACGCCTCAGAAATTATAACTTTTTTGGTAGCACAAATGAAACGGAACTCCACAATATTAGGCAAATAAGTTCTAATATTATGACTGATCAGTGTATAGACTTGAATGTTTTTTTTTCTTTATACTTTATTTTAAATTATATGTTATATTTAAAGAGGACATGCTTTTTGTTTGAAAAGTTTCACAAAATGTCTGATCTAAAACCATATTGATATCAGCTGATACTTAAGGTTTCAGTATTATTATTATTGTAAATGAAAGTGTAATCATGTTATTGCTAGCTGAAATACTACAGATAAAACATGTTGGCATGTACTGTATCTGTCTTTAAACTGAGCCACATTGGAGGTCTGCAGATGGAGGTCTACATTGTGGTGCCTTTATTTACACATGCTAAGCTAAGAAATATGTTATCTATATCTGACGCAGAGAAGCTCGTCCATGCATTCATGACCTCCAGAATAGACTACTGTAATGCGTTACTAGGTGGATGTCCTGCATCATTAATAAACAAGCTACAGTTTGTCCAAAATGCAGCAGCCAAAGTTTATACAAGGTCAAGAAAATATGATCATATAACCCTAATCTTATCATCCCTACACTGGCTACCTGTTACGTTTCGAATCGACTACAAACTACTCCTACTTACTTACAAAACACTAAATGGTTTAGCTCTCCATTATATTTACAGTCTTCTAACACGCTATAATCTGCCACAGAAATCTCAAAACTCCGGACTTCTAGTAGTTCCTAGAATAGCAAAGTCCACTAAAGGTGGTAGAGAATTTTCAGATTTAGCTCCTAAACTTTGGAATGGTTTTCCTGACAGTGTTCGGGGCTCAGACACACTCTCCCAGTTTAAGTGCAAATTAAAAACTTATCTTTTTAGCAAAGCCTACACATAAAACACATCACATCATAACCTTGTGCTCCAGAACATCTGATCAAATGCACATTATCAACTTGTGCTTTTAACATCATGAACAACAGCTACGCTAATTCCTCTCCACTGCTTCTCTTTCTCTACCCATCCCGAGGCATCCTGAGGTTGCGCAGCTCCAGTCACGTCCCACCTCACGAAGATTGTGGACCTTTAAAGAAGTAGATGCCGACCCCGCAAACATCTAAACCATCTAGAGACGTACCAGTGCCAATTGGATCCCACTTCCTGTGTAGTTTGAACACTGGACCTCCTTGAGCGTTTAAAGGCTCTAGCATGGACAAGCCGGTGTTGTATCTGTGATGATCATAAATGTTGAGCTATTTTATGAGTTGCTCAGTAGCTCCTAGTTTTATAACCACAAATGACTGTAAAAGACTGTAGAAAGAACATTACTCATAATCTTACATTCCAGTGCTCATGTTAGTTCTCACTCTCCAGTGTTTTGTATTGTTTAAAGATTTATGATCACACTCTTGATGTCACCCAAATGAGGATGGGTTCCCCTTTTAAGTCTGGTTCCTCTCAAGGTTTCTTCCTCATGATATCTACTGGAGTTTTTCCTTGCCACAGTCGCCATGGCTGCTCATCAGGGATAAATATACATTGTTCACCTTGACTGTTAAATTCTGTAAAGCTGCTTTGAGACAATGTCTTATGAAAAGCGCTATAGAAATAAACTTGACTTGACTTGACTTGACTTTATATTATTATAATTAATCCTGTAAACACACTTTTTTCTTTATATAAGGGTATGTTCCAGTTCACTAATTTAATTGGTCAAGCAGAGTTTCAAGAGTTTCCTATAAATTTACTGGGATGTTTCACCATGTAAAATTCCACTTCCTAGTTCAAAACAGTTACTGCAATAGCATTAGCAACATTATCCATCATCACAAACAATATTTTTTGGGCTTAAAATATGAAAGATAATTTGAAGAAAGGTTAAAGCCAAATCTCAGCAGAAGCACCATTATTAGAAATGCACAAATTATTTTAAGCTAACTAGCTAACCGATGTGCTATAAAGCATGTGTCTTCAAGAAGTAAACTTCTTCAAAATCTCTTTTAGTCAGCAAACAAAAATTTTTTAGTTGCATTTTGTCTGTAATGTTACTTAATGTAAGTTTCTTATTCAATGAACTATTGTATATAAGAGATACTGCACTAGCAATAGTATGCTGAAAATAAATATTAGCACTCTGTGATTAGCTAGTTTATCATCACACCACATGTTTGCTCCTGCCCTTTGGCTTAGACAAAGAGGATTTCACACTCAGGTAGAAACCGTTTACAAAGCTAGAACTGTCAACTATCATCGAAGAGACCTATTTATATAAACCCTGTTAGGGTAAAATGGGTGGAAATAATTTGTGTGTCTGATGTTATAATAAATGTTAATGGATAGCAGAGGCAGATGCTATGTTTATGAGCAGATTAAATTATTTTGTGCTTTGTCCAGTTTATTGGGTTAAAAGCATCTAGAATCGTATATTCACTGGGTCAGGGTTAGAGTTTTTTAATTTAGAAGACTGTAAAACTATGAGAGATATTTATTTTTGACACTTGACATGGAACAAAAGTCATACACGCTCTGTAACCTCAGTCTTATTGGAGTGCTAGCGGTATTTTGAATATGGTTATGGAGAAAGATAGATAGAAAGAGAGAGACGTGAGTGTAGTTAAAACTTCGCCACTTCCTTTCAGCATCAAATAAGCCCATTATGTTGCTGCTGAACACTTTTCTTCAGTAAGACGATAAAGAGAAAGAACTGACAGCTGGTCTTGATCAAACCCCTCTTTTCTCCACTGCTCTCTTGTGATTCTCCCAGAAGACCGTTCAACATCCAACAGTGCAGCCGCCTGACACTTTCTCGAATGCTGCCACTGGGCTGCAACACTCAAATTAAATATTTATTTGCCTCTCGTACGTGAAAGATGATGAAACAAAACCGAGGGGAGAAACTTTATGGATCTTTGGATGATCATCATAAACCTTATTATTGCTCTATGAAAGCACCTTCTAAATAAACTTGTAAATGAGCTCTTTTTTTCCCCAGCATGTAAAAATGGCAGCACTGAGATGCAACTCTAGCTACCATAGAGCAAAACACAAAAAAATAAACAAAAAGAAAAAACAACAACAGATCTTTTTGGCTTGTTTTATCACTCATGCAGACCGGACAACAGCAAACACCCACTCATTTGAATATTTATACATTTACTTTGCAGTGTTTCACCCTTATGTTGTTTACATCCCCCTGGATGAGCTGCTGAGAGTGCTTGAGGCTACACACATACAAATTTGCACAACAGCCCTCGATAGCCTATGATTACGGACGCAAGTACATGTGTCAGTGCGACTGCTGAGTACAGCAACTAAATGATCAGCTTTTCTTTTTTTTTTGTGTGTGTGTGTGTTTTCAATGTCACAGCCGAGACATTTCCTGGCAGTACGAAATGCTAAGAAAGAAAAAAACAAACACAAACTGTAATTGGCAGTCAAACCTGGGAACATCTGAGGCTAAGGCTTTACGATTTATATCCAGAAAATTGAGCACACCTGGTCCACTTAAGCAGAACTGATTCATTTGACATATTGGATGTGATCGGTTTTAGACAGAGAGAGAAAAAAATGGACGAGTTTTCATCCTCTTGCTCAGGGAGGGTTGACTGGTGGCCATGCACATTAACTCTCTGGCTTCTTTATGCAGGCCTCAGTGTGAGTAACAGCAACAAAGGGGTGTCCATTAGCACGGAGGAAAGTGTGTAGGCACAGGCGCTAAATCCTGCTCAATCATAGAGCATATGGCATGCATCGGCTTGAAAAATGCTTCAAAACCGACTGAGATGCATCATCCACGCTCAGACACCAGTGCACATAGCATGAAACAGATCTATAGCAAGAACATACAAGACCATGCAAATTATAGAATAGAGCAATTATGCCTTTAAATCAAGTGTGGCGTGTTTGGAACGTATATGGAGTATGCACTGTAAAGCAAAAGCCCATGGGCTTTTTATCGCTTCTCAAACTCAACTTTAATATTCTGCAATATCTGCAATACAGTGAACCACCGGAATTGCACATTCAAGCGAATTACATGTAAGTAACAACACACAAGTCGTCCCAAAAGTGTTTAGTTACCACAGAATAATACCACACTGCCCATTTTTTCCTGTTCTGCTTGATGAGCTGAGATCCTCCAGAGCCCCACAGTGTTCTCAGACCCACATCCTCTCCACTCGGCCATGAGACTTGCTTGAGTCAGCATCACAAGACACCATTTGTCCACGGCACTTTCTTATAATAGCTCTCAGCAAACTAGTGATTCATTTAATCACTTAAACTCACTGGCTTTTTTGATGATTGATCTGCTACTAAATCTCGCACACCAATCACACATTTAAAAAAAAAATAGTTTTTGGTTTTTTAGTCAAAAAGATATATAACCTACATGGACAAAAGTACAGGGACAACTGGCTTTACCAGTCCTATGTGGTTCTTTGGAAATTGGAGGCATACAAGTGAATTAGGATTGGAGAGGAAGATCTTGAGTGGCCTGCTATAAAGCTCAGATCTCAACCCCAGTGAACACATATGGGATGAAATGGAATGCTAACTTGCACCCAAGGCCTCTTCACCCTACATCAATACACCCTTGTGTCTGAATGAACCCAAATCTCCATAAACACCCTCGAAAATCCAGTGCAACATCTTCCCAAAAGCGTGAAGGTGATTATAACTGCAAAAGGGGACTATACGTGGAATGTGATGTTCAAAAAGCTCATACAAATCTTATGGTCAGGGGTCCACAATATTTTGTTTATAACCTGTACAAGTCAATCAATTTCTCCATCAGTAAGTGATGCAGTGGCTAGAAGAGACCTCCTAGGGTTTTGTGCTGCTTTATTCCCTGTGTATAGATCACGTCCAGAAACTTATAGAAGAGTTGTAACATTTCTATTTTAAAACAGGATTTAGCAGGGGATATCAACCCAATTGATTTTTTTTTTAATTCAGGTCTTCTTAGAGTCAGGCCACTGGAGCAGACTTGGCATCTGAAATGACACAGCTGTAGAAATGGCTGCTAGCCGTTGCCTCCTCCTCCCCTCTTTCTGTTCATTGATTACTCCCTTGTGTGGAGTCGCAGAGAATCATACAACTTCACTCCACCCCAGAGCGAACAGTGTCAAAAGCTCACCTCTATCACTGACTCATATGCAAGGGAATGTAAATGCAGAATCTAAAATAGTTAACCATTGTAGTGGCGATCAGTGTTGTGCTAGTTACTAAAAAATAGTAACTAGTTACAGTTACTTGTTACTTCATATAAAAAGTAACTTAGTTACTTTGTTGATTACTTACACCAAATGCGTTACTGTTACTTTTTTCTTACCGTAACTTTTCAGTTACTTTTTTATAGAATGTTCTTTAATGTTCCCATTAATGCCCTTTTATGTGTTATGGTCTATACAAACACAAAACTAACTTAAACACAAAGTAATTTTTAAACACTTTTATTAAAGTCAGACCAGCACAAACTGAATATATCACAAGGATTTCTGAAAAAAATAACAAAACAAGCTGAATAATATATTCACAATCAAAAACTAAAGTGGCTTCTGCTGTTGTGCTGAGCTCTTAAAAATGTTCCTTTCACAGCTGAAGTATAAAAACTATCAACAATGTAGAACAGAACACCAGGTTAGCTTCTAGCTTCTAGCATGGGGTTCCTGGAGGAACTTCAACAGATTGGAGTTGCTGTTTATCGCAGTAGATATGACCTTCAAACCAGAAAGACACAGCTTACATTTGACTTAAAAGTCTTTATACTCAACTAAAGTGAAATAATAAGCATATTTACACTTTGAGAAACAACGTAATGCACCATACGGTAACTGAGTTATTTTATTTTTAATAGTAACGCGTTACAGTATTAGTTACTGTCAAAAGTAACGCGTTACCAGTGTGTTACTGGTAACGCGTTACTGCCCAACACTGGTGGCGATATTAATCATACACCACCTTAGCGGTCTATTTGCCCACATGAGGACACATTCCAAATAATCTGATAATCTGATTTAACGATTACTATGAAAGTATCATTTTAAAAGGTACTGAGTCAGCATAATTACACGTAAGAAATATGCAAGTGACCCTAAAGTCAAACTGATCTACAACCTGTACTGATTTCATACTGTAGAATTACTGTGAAATAAATGATAAATATAACATGCTTAAGCCTAGTTCTATAATGTATTCCATACATTTACTACAATCTGTTTTTTTTTTCCAGAAATACAATAAAAAGGTATAAAATTGGCATAAAAAAACATTTGTGCTAATCAAAGAAGACTATTTCAAGCTTGAAATTAGTAAAACATATCCAGAAATTGGTTTTGTAATCTAATATTTGGTTTACTGTAATCTTAAATAGGAAATACAAGATCAATTTGACTATTATTATTGCACCAGGTTTAATCAACCACACTTGTTTTCTTTTTCAGGCACTCACTTTTTTTGTGTCATCCTCCCTTGAATGCTTATGTATGAGGTGCAGACAGCACACAAAGGGCAGGCTTGCGTGCATGGTGTTACATATGGAATACAGATTAAGTATACTCAAAAAGAAATGCAAAACATTTGAAAATATACTACAGGGACAAAAGTTTTCGGGACAAACCCTTTTTCCAGCCATATGTGGCTCTTCCATGATTGGAAGCACATGATTGTATAGAATGTCTTTGGATGCAGTAGCTTTCGATTTTCCCTTGATTAGAACTAGGAGACCCAAACACTATTCCAGCATGATACTGCCGCTGTGCACAAAGCCAGCTCAATGAAGATAGAATTTACTTGGTTTGGAGTGGACCATCTTGAGTGGCCTGAGGTCAGACCTCACCCTTACTAAAAAGCTTTGAGATTAACTGCACCAGAGATCTCCTCACCCTGCATTAGTGTCTGATCTCACTAATGCTCATGCTGTTCAACGATCGCAAATAGCCACACTTTAAAATTTAGTGGAAAGTCTTCCCAGAAAAGTGGAGCTTATTATAACAGCGAATAGCAGAAGGAATAATGAAATTCAACAAGCAATGATATTTAGGTTTCTGTATATTGCATATGCATGTAAACCATATGGATATATGGTATAAGAAACATACAAAATGGAAAGTTTGTTTGAACAAGTAAATTAGCATTTTTTTTGTACATAATTAAAGATGATTAATTGACTATGCAAACACTAATAAGCAGAATGTCAGTGAAGATGAAAAATGCTTACAGACTAATCCATCAAATGCAACACACCAGTCACACCTTCTCAATGTGCTGACCTGTGATACTCATTGTTTTAACAGGGAAATAAGAACATTAAGACATGAGAAATGGAGTCGGCACTCAGGAATCAATCAGATTCAATCACACACTAATACAAAGATCTCCAGAAGCCAGTATCGGAGAAATACATAAGGAGAAGTGGCATGTTGCAGTAAAGTAAAGTGATAGCTTTCTATCCAAAAAATAACCTGTTTTCCTCATAGTGGGAAATATATATATACAGTGGAACCCGGTTATGTCGATGTCCTAGGGGGTTGCCAAAAACATCGAGATAACCGATGTTCGAGATAAACGAAAATCAATATGGCGGCAATATATTAACGTGCTTGAAATTTCTTTATGTACATGATGTGCGTTAATAAATGAAAATGTGCATGCATGTGTTTTTGGAGGGTTTTTTACACAACAGCGTTGCCGCGATTTGTTTGATGAAGGCATGTTATAAAAATACATACAGTACATGTTTGTTAACTGTCAGGAATCCACCTGCCACGCCCCCTTCGGCGCTTTCTCGGCCGCTTTCTCTGAAGCTCCTGGCTTCAATCGCGCACATATGGTGCTCGTTTAGCATCATCACCAGCTCTTATTTAAACTTCCACACTCTCACTGTCCGTTATTGTTGGTATATGTTGGTTCACGGCGGTCGTTGTTATCGCTCATGCGTATCCCGGTACGTGCCTTCCCACCGGCACTCTCTCAACGGCTGCGCTTTTCTTCCCAAAGCGCATCGCGGATTCCCCCGATCCTGCCGGTGTTCATTCTATGCTTTTGCTGCTCATCCCACGTTCTCCCGTGTGCTGTTCAGCGCCGTGCTTCTACTTTCGCCTCCGTTCATCGCATAACATTTAACAACAAAAGGCATATGTGCACTAACTAACAGCAGAGATTCACCAGTATACAATACAACACCTGTAGCATCTGTAAGGCTTGATTTTTCCACCACTTCCGCGAGTTCTTCTGCGGCTGCACCAAGATAACCGACGTTAAATGGCAAATTTCCCCCCCTTGTGCTCGAGATATTAGGGTTCGGCGACATAAAAAACGTAACATAACCGATAAAAAATGCTTAGAAAAAGCGAGAATTTGGCGGTTCCACTTCAAAAACGTCGACTTAATAGGGTTGTCGAGTTAACCGAGGTCGAGATAAGTGGGTTCCACTGTATATATATATATATATATATATATATATATATATATATATATATATATATATATATATATATACACACAAGTGCCAATTCACTGTCATTTTTTGATTTTCCAAAACTACTATCACAAAGGTCACTAAAAGCTTGATTATGACAGTGTTAGTCACCACTGAGATGCTGGTACTGTTCATTTCAGAACATCTGCCCTGATGGAAATAGACTGGTAAGAATGTTATAATCGTGTACCAAGGGGCCTAAGCTGCTCCATTAAGGTCTAATCCGACCTAATACTGGAAACCTCCGCTAATCCAAATTGTGTGTTTTACTGGCACAGATGAAACCCTGCGTGAAATGTATTATGGCAAAACTATGTACTGAGTAATCCGAGTGCTCATTGCACAGGACATTAAATTTAGTTTTTTATAAAGTTTATTGCAAAGTTTTAAAAATTGGAGTCTTAATAGTCTGGATTTGATAAATAAATGCCATTTATGAGTTGCATTAAAAGGAATGTGGTTAGTTTTCAGATGCACTGGCAAGCAACAGTTTCAAAAGCACCCAACAGCCAGTGTTATAATCCTGGCACATGTTCATCCCCCACTGGATGTTTGTCCCTCACATATTCACCGGCAAAGCTATTAAAAAAGAAAGAAAAATAAAAGACAATTATAAAATTGCTATTGGTTAGTTTAACATTTCCGAGCTTGGAGCTTTGAAGAGGGAAGCTTCAATTAAACTCTTGCAATCAAATTTTCCCACATGATTTGAAGTTTCTTCCATAAAGGACAGTGTGGTTGCAATCTATATCGGGATATTAATTAGAAAAATGATCAAAAAAATTTAAATACTAAAAAGCAGCATATAACTAAGGGTGTGCTATGGATCATTATACTGTAAGCAAGTCATTTGTCAAAAATTCTACAGCAACATATGGAGAAGAAATACTGTTTACTTGATATGACACCTTTTTCAAATGTGCATCATTAATCTCTGCTCCCTGTAAGAATTATTATTTTTCTCCTGAAAATTCTTATGGAGTATTTTATACATACTGAGAGAGCAACACTAAGTGTTGATGTATTCCTAATAGTAGAGCATCATAGTACAATACAACGTTGTCCTGACCAGCAATCGAGCTTACAAAAGTGAAGTTTTGAGACCTGACGCTAGTGTTTCAGGAGTAGAGAAACAGGAATAACAGCAATGTCGCTGCAAAAGCCTTTAAGCTAACAGACCTAAGCAAAAGGTGGCTACTTTGAAGAACCTACAATATGACATATTTTCAGTTGTTTCACACTTTTTTGTTATGTATATAATTCCACGTGTTAATTTATAGTTTTGATGCCTTCAGTGTGACTCTACAATTTTCATAGTCATGAAAATAAAGAAAACTCTTTGAATGAGAAGGTGTGTCCAAACTTTTGGTCTGTACTGTACATTTTACTGCAAATGGTATTATGTATATAACTTTGTTTGTGACAAATTAAATCTTGAATCTTAAAATCGTATCTAAAATAATTTTTTTCATAAAAAAACAGGCAGCGTGACCTATTATTGATCATCATATGTCAATATACAAAGATCATATTTATACAGAGAGATTGAGCTAATAGAGCTGGTGAGATCTAGCAATTTGGTTGGCATATTGTTAAGATTTTATACACTTTGGCTACTTAGTATTTTGTCTACACACACAACACACCCACCCACCCAGACATAGACACTCACACACAAAGGTGCAACATTAGCTGCTCAAATCAACACCTTCCAAAAGCCATCAATTGGGGGAAGGTTACTGTAACATCCCTTACTCTCATAACTACTCCCTATGTATTCCTAAGACACTTTCATTATAGTTACTCGAAAACGCATTAGGATGAATACCTTGCATTTGAACAATAAAGCAACTAAATATAAGCAACAGTGGTCCAGCTGTTTAGTAGCTCCAGCACCTTTTGACTGCTCATAGGGAAAGCCAGAGACAGCCACACTGTGCTGAAGAGCAACTGAATAAGCATTTAAGGTTTGCAGCAAGACCTGATAAATTTGCTGTTTATTAGCAGGCAGAAGGTTAACTCTATCCCGGATGGTATAATTCAACCATTCCAACGAGTGGAGAGGGAGAGCAGATATCGAACAGTTGTCTGTCCTGGCAGCAGAGTGGCTTGACTCCAAAGCGTTTGGCTCAGGGTACTGTGGGTATGTGCAAGTCATTTCTGGCCACTCTTCTGAGCTGAAAATGGGCTCTTACTGAATGAAGGCTGCTGACGGCTAGGAATGACTTCCTGCTAATTACTTGCACAAGCCAGTGCACACTTTGTGCTGGTTCAAGCACGGATAAACAGAGGGTTGTGTTGGGAAGGGCATCTAGTGCAAAACATTCCAATCAAATATGTGGATCGCAAACCTAAATTTCATACCAGAACTAAATTCTATACCAGATGCCACAGGTATTTTTAGCCAGCGGGGTACCGGTGGAAATTGGGGTACTGTTGGCCAAAGGTGGGGAAGGAGAGAAGGAAGATGTCTACAGACACAATAGGGAAAGGAGAAGTGGAGGAGAGTGGAGGTTAGGGTTGGTCATTTTAATGTTGGTACTATACTGGTCAGGGGAGAGGTAGCTATTATGATGGAGAGGTGAAAGGTAGACATGTGTGTTCAGGAGACCTGGTGGAAAGGTAGTAAGGCCTGGCAAACTGTTTTACCATGGTGTGGATGGAACGAGAAATGGTGTAGGGGTGATCCTGAAGGAAGAGTACAATAAGAGTGTAGTGCAGGTGAAGAGAGTTTCTGAAGCTGAATGTTGAAGGGGTGATAATAAATGTCATCAGTGGGTTGTAAGATGGAGGAGAAAGAAAAGTTCTGGAAAGTGTACCTAGGAAATAAAGATTGGAGATTGGCAGACTTCAATGGGAATGTTGGAGAAGGGAAAAAAGGTGATGAGGAGGTGATGGGTAGGTATGGTCTTGAGTAGAGAAATGTGGAAGGGCAGATGGTGGTAGAAATTGCTAAAAGGGTTTACATGGCAGTGGTGAATAGTTATTTTAAGAATAAGGAGAAGCATAGGCTGACATAAGAGTGGAGGAAAATGCACACAGGTGGACTATGTACTATGCTGGAGATGCAACCTGAAGAACATTGAAGACTGTAAGGTCTTGGCAGGGGACAGTGTAGCTGAACAGCATCATGGTGGTCTGTATGATGGCTTTGGAGTTGAAGAAGAAGAGGAGGAGAGTGAGGACTAAAAGAAGAATAAGATGGTGGAAACTGAAGGAGGAAGACTGTAGTATGAGGTTCAGGGAAGCGGTTAGACAGGGGCTCGGTGGTGGTGAAGAGGTGCTGGATTAATGGGCAACTACTGGAGAAGGGAAACAGCTAAAAAGCTACTTAACATGACATCTGGAGAGAGAAAGGAAGACAAAGACATGGTGGTGGAATGAAGAGGTGCAGGAAAGTATAGGGAGCAAGAGGTTGGCGAAACAGAATTGGGATCAGCAGAGAGATGAGAAAAGTAGGCAGAAGTACAAGGAGATGCAACAGCAGGTGAGGAGGGATGTGGCAAAAGACAAGTAAAACACATATGAGAAGCTGTATGAGAAGTTGCACACTAAGGAATGAGAAAAGGATTTTTACTGATTGGCCAGGCAGAAAGACTGAGCTGGGAAGGAGGTGCTACAACTAAGAGCAATGAATAATGCAGATTTAAATGTGTTGACTAGTCAGGAAAGTGTATTAGGAAGTTGGAGGGAGTATTTTGAATACTCATAATAGAAGATGATGAATGAGGAAAATAAGAGAGAGAGGAGGGTGGATGCAGTGCTATTAGGCTACTAGCCTCAAAAGAGGGTTTCTTTCTTCTGAGCACCCCCGCATAACTGGGCCCATTAATAATGAAAGATTAGTAATTTATTTTGAATACTAAAACCCTGACATAAAGTAAATAAATATAGTAGAAAGACAGAACGTAAAAATGACCCCTCAACTGCATCAGGGATCGGTTCTGAGCCCTTTTCTGTTTGCAGTGGTGATGGACAGGTTGATGGACGAGGACAGACAGGAGTCTGCATGGACTATAGTGTTTGTGGATGATATTGTGATTTGTGGTGAGAGTAGGTAGTAGGTTGAGAAGAGCCTGGAGAGCTGGAAGTATGTGCTGAAGAGAAGGGGAATGAAAGTCAGTAGGAGTAAAACAGAGTACATGTATGTGAATGAGAGGGAGGGCAGTGGAGTGGTGTGGTTGCAGGGAGAAGAGGTGGTGAAGGTGGAGCAGTTTAGGTACCTATGGTCAACAGTGCAAAGTAAAGGAGAGTGTGTTAGAAAAGTGAAGAAAAGAGTGCAGGCAGGGTGGAGTAGGTGGAGAAGAGTGATAGCAGGAGGGATTTGTGATAGAAGAGTAGCTGCAAGAGTGAAGGGGAAAGTTTATAGGACTGTGGTGAGACCTGCGATGTTGTATGGTGTAGAGACAGTGGCATTGAGTAAAAGACAGGAGGTGGAGCTGGAGGTAGCAGAGTTGAAGATGTTGAGATTTTCATTGGGCGTGATGACAATGGAAAGGATTACAAATAAGTTTATTAGAGGGACAGCACATTTAGGATGTTTGGAGACAAGGTAAGATGTGCGATTGAAATTGTTTGGTCATGTGCAGAGGAGGCACATGGGGTATATATCGGAAGGAGAATGCTAAGGATGAAGCCTCCAGGAAGAAGGAAAAGAAGAAGGCTAATGAGGAGGTTTATGGATGTGGTGAGGGAAGACATGCAGGTAGTTGATTTGAAAGTAGGAGATGTAGAAGACAAGGTAGTATGAAGACAGATAATCCGCTGTGGCGACCCCTAACGGGAGAAGACAAAAAGAAGATTTTTCCAAAGCAATATTGCCATTGGCATATTGCCACATGGAAATATAAATTCTAAAAAAATCAAAAATTTTCTTCTTAAACTACAAAGAGTAGAGAACAGGTATCATGCTGTCTCCTGCCTCAAGTAACAATATGTCTTTTTGTCTGGTTTAGGTTACATGCTTGCGGTCCAAATTAAAAATAGCAAATAAGATCAGCAGTTTAAATCAGCAATCTTAAATCCCTTTCATTACAACACACCATGAATGAAAAAAGGCAAAAAGAAATAGAAAAGTTTCATGTTCCATTTTCTGGATTTAGGGCTATAAAAGAAAATACTCAAGTTACTGAATTGGAGGAGTGCATACATCCACTGAATGTTCCTACACTCCTACCGCTGGGTGCTTTTCTTGTCAAACTTCGGCATTATATCTTCCCTAGCACCATGCCGTGCCAGCTCAATAAAATGAGAGAAGGAAAAAAGAGAGAGAAAAAAAAAAAGAGTATCATTCTTTATCTTTAGAGAGAGCGACACAGAGCATGCCGACTGTGAAATGGCTGTCCCAAGTCATTGAACAGTTCACTGGCTCACAGTGAGGAGATGGATCTAGATATACAGCGTAATACTGGATAGATCTCAAAAACAGCCCTCAGATGGCCCTAGGCCAATGAGCAGCTTGTTTAAGTACAGCCAGTAAATCAGTGTACACATCTTTAATCTCCGGGGAAGAGGGACTCTGCTGCAGTGTGCCAATCTGCCAGGAACACCTGGCTCCAAGAAGAAATAAATAAATAAAAATTAATTATATAAAGCAGGATAATGGTTTGAAGATATACAGATTACCTTTTCATAATGTTTACAAGACTGATCTAAATGGGGGGCTATATTTATTATTCTTTCAATTTATTTTGTCACTTTAATTTGGATATATGGATTTTTGAACATCACTTGCATATTTTTATACATACTTTTTTATTTGTTATTCTAATAATCTCCACTCTTCTGAGAAGATGTTCCACTATATTTTGAAGTGGGCTTGTTGAGATTTGTGCTCATTTAAAGTGAGGTACTGATGTAGGGTAAAGAGGCCTGGCATGCAGACAGCATTTAAATTCAAGGTGTTCAACAGGGTTAAGGTCAGAGATCCACTCACAGCTTCCACCTGAGCCTATGTAAACTATGTCTTCATGGAGCTTGCTATGTGAACAGTAGCACAAGTTTTTGGTATAAATGTATACCTAATGATCAAGACAGGAAAATATATGAGGAAGAATCCTTTGGAACTGCATTAAACCATAAAACACAAAGAATTGCTGCTGCAGCCCTGGATAAACGTGAGCCAATGAGCGCTGTGAAGGGTGAGGCTATGTACAAGTGCTAATCAAGGTGACAAGTAACAGGTGTGTGTGATAAGAAATATGTGACCTAGCCATGTGAAAGTGCAGTGGCTGAAGGGAATCGTAGTCTAGGGCCAAAATCCGGACAATTTTTTCTCTTCTCTGGCATTATATACCTTTTAAACATCTGAAAATTGTGCATAGACTGAAATGTAAGAAGCTTTAGCCTGCATCATTATCATGAGGAGTTCAATTACATTTTGATCTCTTGAAAATTTCACAACTGCAAAATAACTTTGAAAATAACGTGATCTGAAGTTTGTACAATGTGACAATGTTTACTACAATACAACACAGTCCACATGTCCACTTTTTTGTTTGTTTTCAGAACATTGGGTCACATGGTCTTGTCACATGACAAAAAGACGTCATTGTTTTTACATATCTCAATTTTCTTTTCAAAAGTGATTTGCTTGGGAAAGTGTTTTTGTTTCTTTTGAAAAAGCTCAGTTTCGACTGGAAAAAATATTATACAGAAGGATTTACCTGATTTTCTTCTGAACAAAATGTGAATGTAGCCTCATTCTATTGCCATTTCTATTTTTTTTTGGTTTTGTTTTAACCAAGTCTGAACAAAAATGCTTTTAAGGAGCTGTACACAGAGGCTTGTTTGTGTCTGTAATAAAACACACTCCTCTCCTACAATAACCCCATTTCTAAAAAATCATAATCATTAAAAAAATCATTGTTTTTTAATAGCACTCAAATGGGTCTTTTATAGAATAGTTGGAAAACAAACAGCATAAATTGTGTATGCTCGATTTACTAAACCATCAATACTATTTTCCATGCCAGGAAGCTTTACGAAGCTGGATGAATTCACTGCATTGATTTAGTGTTGTACTAAAAAGTGCAGTAAATCTCAAATTTGTGATTATTATCAAAGCAGAGATGAGCACTGAGGAGCTCGGTGGCTCAAAGTTCAGCAGCCCCTAACTGCAAATAAGATACATTCAGAAATCACTGATGGAATATTCTGTGTGTCAAAATACAGCTTCAAATCTAAATACATACTTGATTAAGGTATTTAGCTAGAGGGATGAAAACCTTAAAATATTTTCATATTTTAAATATTTTATTTTAAAAAATTTCTATTTGGAAATAATAGTAATTTTTTTGATAGTGAAGACAGATGCATTATGCAGCTGATTTCTGTGGTTAAAAAATAAGACTGGCACAATATATTATTTACTTCATTTAGAATTAAGTGTAGAATGTATAAAAGAAAAATACAAAAAAAAGAAAGTCTAAAAAGGTCTAAAAAGCAACTGAAATCCAGTGAATGTTCATGGTAAACAACAGTAACCATCCCAAGTCATTTGAAGGTAATTTACATTTGCATTCTTTTACATTTTACATATAAAAAAGGAGAAAAATACAGTTAAGATCAGCTTTGCATTTGATCACGTCACTATACCGGTTTCCCACCAGCTTTACCAAAATGTCAGAAACCCTGATTTTCTTTGTGCTCGTGTACTCAGCTCATTAACATCGAGTGACGCCCACAAAACTCCATAAAAGATCAAGAGCACACACAGCTGGGAGCAAAAATAAATAAATATGAGCGATCAGGTTAAAGGCTAAAAAAATAGAAGTGAAAGATATTTTGACTCACTTCTATGACAATGAAAACATTTAATGATACTGTATATAAAATTATTTTAAAAACTATGCATTAAATCTTCCATTAGTTGAGGTGTTTGTTCATGATTTATGGTTTTGCAGACAAAATTTTATTTTTTTTCCATAATTGAATGATTCTTTGTATTTGTGTTCATTTATGAGCAATTTTATAACTGGTTTTCATAAAATGGTCTTAATGGTGCTCTAACCTAGTAGACTATAGCACAAAGATGTGCTTTGCGTGAATTTTCTATATTTATTGTGGACAAAAATGAATCCGTTTATATCCAGAATGATGTACAGTATACTGTATATATTTCTTTTCCATTAAATATTGGTGAATTTGTTTTCGATTACAAAACATTATTATTATTATTACATTCATTATACGAACAAAATTATTGGGGCACTTGACTTTTTCACTCATATGTGTTTTTCCCCCTAACTGTTACCACAAAATTGGAGACACAATTTTTAGGAAGACTTAAAATTATCCCTTCACTTGAACTAGAAAACCCAAATAGGTTCCCGCATAAAAGTGCCTCTTTGCACAAAGTTAGTTCCATGAAGATATGATTTACATGGGTTGGAATGGGAAATGTTGTGGTCTGCCATAGAGCACAACCCTATTGATCACCTTTGGCATGAAGTGAAATGCTGACTGCACCTCAGGCCTCCTCACCCTACATCACTGCCTGACTGATGTACCTAACACTCATGATGGCTGAAGGAGCACAAATCTCCACAAACACACTCTATAATTTAGTGGAACATCTTCTCAGAAGAGTGGAGATTTTTATAACAGCAAATGGGACTAAATATGGAATGAGATGTTCAAAAAGCACATATGAATCTCTTGATTGGGTGACCATATAGTGTTGGTGTTTAGGCTGAATATTTATAAACACACTGAATATGTTATAATATTTAGCAAGGAGTGCATTTTACTATAATATACTGTTATTTAATACTTTAAGTGCTAAATGATTTAACACTATTTAAAAAATGGAGATCAGATCAGGTCATTACACTTCCTTGTTACTTTTACATCTCTATACTTCTATTAGAGGAGAACACACTCTTCCAACTGAACAACTTCATCATGACCCACTTAAAAAAACTTTAGTGGCACCATTTTCCTTTTTATCTACAAATTTTCTAAAGTGCCACCGTGAAATTACCCTGAACAGTGGAATCCGAGGAGGAAATTCATATTACCCTTCAGTACTGGATGAGCTTTTTCTGTTCTTTTCCCCTCTGTCTCTACGTGGTCAAATCAAGTCTTTTGGAAAATTTATTTATATATATATATATATATATATATATATATATATATATATATATGTGTGTGTGTGTGTGTGTGTGTGTGTGTGTGTGTGTGTGTGTGTGTGTGTGTGTGTGTATATATATATATATATATATATATATATATATATATATATATATATATATATATATATATATATATATATATATACATATACATATATAACGGCACCCTTGCAATTCTCTCAGGAAATTGTTGCACTTGCAAATGTTGAGGTATTCACATATATTTATTTTTTTTGCATTGAAACAAAAGTCAAATCTAAAACAATTCCACACAGAACCCAAAATGCTCTTACTTTTGACTCATCTGTCCACCGTACATTCTTCCAAAAGGATTGTGGTTTTGTCATATAAGTTTTGGACTCCAGTCCTGCTTTTTTATGCCTTTGTGTCAGCAGTGGTGTCCTCCTAGGTCTCCTACCATAGCATCCCTTTTAATTCAGATGCCGGCAGATAGTGCGAGCTGACACTGCTGTACCCTGCAGATCAGCTTGAATTTGTTTGGAAGTTAATCGGGGTTCATTATCCACCATTCGAACAATCCTTCGTTATAATTTTTCATTAATTTTGCACTTCCGTCCAGGTCCACAATTTTGAATAATTTTTTTCAGTCCATTTTTGAGTTCTGTGTAAAATCTTATCAAGTTTGTCTTTTCTTCTCAGTTTTTTTGTGTGTTGTTGCAGTGCAAACAAAAACAATAAGCATGTGAATACCAAAACATTTGCAATTGCAACAATTTTCTGAGAAAAGGGTTGCATTTTCTGACAGAATTGCATGGGTGCCGATATTTTTGGCCATGACTGCACGGATACAACGTACAAATACACCATTCAGGCAGGTGCTTTTTTTTTCCATGGCTGTTCATAGCAGATAAACCTTTTTCAGGCATTTGGAAATTATGACATTAAGGCGGGGTCAGTGGGATATCTCCTTTGCACAGCGCCTCAAAGCTGCAAATAACCTGTGTCATCATACTAAAAGAGGACGGGCTCTCCATCGTCTGCTTTAATCACTGCTATAAACCCGAAGCATGCGACTCAAATGGATCAAATCCACCCAGCGGTGCTTTACCATGCATACGAGAGCGCTTGCAAATCTTCAGACCCTGCTTATTTGAGGGGATCATTTATGACTTTGCTTCCCTTTGCACAATCGAAAAGGTGCATTCCACAATGTGGTTCATATTACATCCCAAACACTCCTCAAACACAGACACCTGAGTCTCAGCAAACTCTTGCTCTGTCTGGAAAGCCGTGAGGTCAGTTGGAGGTCCGGAGCTTGATATCAGAGCTTGTGATTTATGAAGTCCCTCCGTTTGGTTTAATGAACTAAGACTAATTAATCCAATTTCCCTCCATTTTGAATCCTGAATATCGAGTGAGCAGAACGTTGATTATTTAGACTTAAAAAATGTATTCAGTTCACAACCTGAACAATTGCTTGACTCATCTGCTGGCTTTTTTTCATCCACATTAAAAACCGTGAAGGAATTAGGTAATATAAAAAACAATCTCTGTTAACGCTCTATGATGAGCCTGAAGACCAAAAAAATCACATCAATGGATGTCTACCTGAGAAAGCAGAAAATATGGGGCTGGTGTGAATGGGTTAAAATCTGAGCTTATTGATTTGACATTGATTAGACTTAAAGTAACACATCTCGTAACACATGCGTATTTGAGCGGGATTATACAAAGCCTGCGCACTGAGATTAAACTCACTCAGGATTCAAACACAACCTTTTCGCTTTACATCATCATACTGTAGCTTCTTTGTCGTCACTGGATGAAAGTCCATTTTGGCTTATTACTCACAACTTTTTTAAACCAGCCTTTTTGCTCTTATCAAATAAAAGTATTGCTCAAAGTGCAGTTCTACAAGGATAAGGAGGAGAGTCTCCACAATGTCATTCAGGCTGCTTTTTCATGCTGTGAATAGACAAACATGATTTTCCCCATAAAGCAAAACTGGGGAAGTGGAAGTTCAGTGGTTAAGGCTCTGGGCTACTGATCGGAAGGTCAGTTGTTCAAGTCCCACTATTGCAAAGCTGCCACTCTAGGGCCCTTAACTCTGTGTGCTCCAGGGATGCAGTATTAGGGCTGACCCTGTGCTCTGATCCCAGCTTCCTAAAATTGCTGGCATATGTGAAGAAAGAATTTCAATGTGCTGTGATGCATATGTCACAAGTAAAAAACCTTTTTTTTTTTTTAAATCATAAATGGCACTAAAGCTAACAGTATTTTAAAAGCATTATATACTGTGTGTGGCAGCCTGGAAAAACATTTACCATGGTAATATTTTGACATTTTCTGCCATACAATTCTGTAAACTACACACATTGATATATCTTTCTCGTTTCCATGCATCTCAACCACAAGAAAACTTCTCTAAAATCAACTTAACTCCAAAAGTACTCAGGCTGCATCTGCTTGTAAGCTGAACTGATAAGGTTTTCGTCCAGTTTTTATGCTATGTAGACATGTACTGTAATTTGACAAAAAATAAAGGCCGCTTCACTTGCTTTTGTGTGTTTTGGCATTTGTCGATGCCCACGTCAAATTTAAGACACTGATACTTGCCTATAAAGATAAACATTGCTCTATATGAAGGCCCAGCTAGTAACACTCCCTTCAGGTATCTAGCAAAGCTAGTGATTAAGGAAGACCTTAAACCCCTTTTCTGTCCTGGCATGCAGGTGGTGACATGGTACTTATTTAACCTATTAAAAAAATGTTAGGCTGTACTAAGCTATCCCTAACAGCATTTTGGGTTAACTGATCTATTGAACTACTATGAGAAAGCTATAGCTCTGGAAAAGGGCACCAGCCAAATGTCAGAAATAAAAATGTAAGCGTTTTACAGAAGCCCTTATCCAGACCAACTTACATAAGTGCTTTAAAGTCTCTCATTAAATACTTTCTTAAACTGGTTCACTATGTCACAAGCTAAGAATACCATCAGTCTAAAAACTGTCGGGGAGGTAATGTGGTAAGAAAAGCACATATATTTTAAACAAACGTGATAATGTAAGTACTTTAGGTCTTTCAATGTTATTCTTAGACTCCAAGGTCTCAGCTGCTCAGACATCTCAAGACAGTTTATTCAAAACAGAGAAGAGTTTTAAGTTAGCCTTGTCTGTAATTTGAGAGCTGGTGGGAGCATTTAAGCATTGGTTGAGGACTGAATGGAACATTGTGTTGTGTAAGGTGAGATAAGCCTTTTGAAGTTGCTGCATTCTAGTCTGTTTTTAGCTTATTAGGCAAACATCAATGTCTTCGATTGATGCATGAAGCTGCATTTTGGATCAGTTGCAGAAGTCGAATGGCCATCAGAGGCAGACCTCCCTGAATGAGGTGAAGTAGCTCAGTCTTGAGATGAAAAGGGAATGAAGAAGCACCTGAGTAACCTGTGTGGATAATAATGGATGAATTCTGATGTTGTATAGGAGTGAATCAAATTTAAATGACAAACATGGGTGGAAAAGGAGAATTGATTGTTTATGGTAAAGATTATAAGATCCTAAAATTAGGGATGAATCATCTGAGTATTGCTGAAATTAAGTTTTAGCTGATGAGCTGCCATCTATGACGTGATATCTGCCAAACATGCTGAGATTTGAGAAACATGAGTGTTATCTGCATGACAATAGAATAAGAGCCCATGTGATTATATGACTTCACAGAGACATCAAGTATAGATTAAAAATGGGAAAGGACCAAGTACTAAGTCTTGTGGGACACCAGTATGGACTCTGCATGAAGTTGATTTTAAACTCCTCTACATCACCTGAAATGACCGAACTTTCAGGTAAGAAGCAAACCATTGGGATGTTATCAATTGCAAGAGTCATGAGAATGGACAAGTAGTTCTTGTCATTGACTGTAAGGTTGAGGACTGATGGCAGTTTTGCTGATTTAGCATCATGATCTAGCATCAAACCCTCATGCAGTCAAAGTAGTGGTCTCTATAAATTGTGCTGATTGGTAAGGATCTTAAAGTTTTTACTTTGAAAGATTAAGAGACAGTTGACTAAGCAGTGTGTTTTGGAAAGATTGTGTGAATGTAAATGTCTGAGAGTCATCAACTGACACAGTCTGTAAGCTCGTCTGGTATGCGAGCATGATAGCTGGACTTGAAAAGCCTATTACACAAAAATAAGTAGATAGAAAACAAGTAGGTGGTAAGAATGCACAAGCTACATGTATATTCAGCAGATAGTTCTCATTTCTCATTAGTCTCCAAAAGTAATCAAAAGTAATGCAATGCAAACAGATGTTTTGCTGATCTTTTCTCAATGCCTGTGCAAAGGAAAAGCCTTTTTAAGGCCACACCATGTTCAATGTCAGTCCATTCCTGGAAACGAGTGCTGAATTCCAGTTTTGCTCAAACCTTGAAAAACATTCTTATCTCTGTGCTGCACAGAATAAACTCTTCCAAGGTGAGAAAGTTTGTCAGTTTCTTCTTCCCTAGCTGAACTATTCATAATGACAGCTTCGATTTAAATGCACAAATTGCATTAATTGTCCTAGATTTTAATATTTCTCGATATAATCTCTAAGGTTGTTGTCTTTTGTTCCTTATTCAAGAAATTTCTAGCATTCATTAAAACTGCCAAAACCCTCACCAACACTTAAACAAGCCATTTTGAAGTCTTGGTCCTAATTGAATTAACGGTTCTGACATAATGTATGAAAAATCCTTTACTTTGACAGCTAGTGTTTGCTGATGATTGACACAACAATAAGCTATCTTAATCTTTGCAGCAAATCCTGACCATACCCATAGCATTGCTGGAGCTCCATCTGTTGTGAAATCCACCAGCTTCTCTGGGGGAAATTTTTTTCACTTCAACTAATTGAATACATTCTCACCATTCATCATCTTCTTTTTAAGGGATTGAGTCTGAGAAAATCTTCCTTTCCCTTGTTCTCAATTTTTAATGGTTTCAAGCTGTCCTAAAACATGCATCCACTGTTGGTGGATTGTTTGCATAAAAATTGTCCATAGGTTAAAAGTTAGTGTTCATTTGTGTGTGTAAGTAGTGAATTCTGATGGATTGGTGTCTCATCTAGAATGAATTCTCCTGATTGTCCCCAGGGTCACCCGGCTTGGTTAAAAAAAATATCCTTACCAGAATATAAATGAATGAAAATTATAGCTTGCTAAAAGTATCCTTAAATATTAAGCCAAAAAATTAGGCATTAGCTGTACAAAATTTACTGACGGACAATGTCTAGACCTAGGTCTATCAAAACCTGGGCAGAATTCTCCTCAACAAAATTGGACAGAGTTTTTTTTATGGCCATTTTGTTTAGAAAATTGGCATGTATACTTTTAACAAATCCAGGATCTATTTAAGTTTGGTAATCAGGTGTCTGACTGAAAACCATACAAGAAATAGTGATTGATGGACATTAAACTCAAACTTTAAGCTCACTCTTTGGTAAACACTGTGTATATTGGTATAATGGTAATCCAAATTGCCCAGGTCAGCTGAGGTAACAGATAGCTTACATATCTCAGGTATACTGTCTTATCTTTCACATGGGTGAAAGGAAATTCGATTTATCCAGCCCACATTAAAATGATGTGTCTTAGGATCTAGCTGGCTTTTCCTGTGCTCAGCAAAACTGAGGTTTGGAGGTTTACAACCCTGAAGCAAACTTACTGGTGGATGTGTACATTCTATAAGCAGTTACATTGCTTATGTATTGTGTTTTAAATGGACAAAATATTCCAGCATTTCTAAATATAATTCAACTAGGAATACTGTACTAATAAGTACATTAACATTTAACTTTATTTGTATCTTTATCTTCAACATTTCACTTTATATTTAGTTTATCTAAACTTTCTTCATTCTGCATCTGCACAATGCACTTTACAGTGCCAATCATTGCTACTGTTTTTGGTCCGTTATACCTCCATTACATGTACTTTGTACTTCCTTTGCACAGCCAATTATATTTGCACTATTCTTTTTTAATACCACCTTATCATTATATAATATTTTCTCATATCTTCTCTTACTTTTTTTCCTTTTCTCCTTATTCCTTTATATTTATAGACCTTTTACTTAGTGCACAATTTCTGAGTGGCCGATCTGGTTTTCATTTCACAGCAAGATGTATTCTGCATATAACTCTGTTTGAGACAAATACATTTAGAAAATCCTGAACCTTTAAATACCAATCACAAAAAAAGACACTGTTAAGCAATATCACACAGATTAATCATACCCGTGTTGATATTCAGCATAACCACACAAATGCAGGTGCAATATTGCTTCAATACTTCAGTTCTTTAAACCAAAAATGAATATTGAGAAACTGAACACATTGCACACAATATGGTCAAATGATCTGTTTATGTGCTAGTTTCTGCTAGCATACACAGATTGCAAAGAAGCAAATTATACGGAGATAGCTAGCTGGCTAAATAGCCTAAAATCTATCTTAGTGGTACTTTATTTAAAACCGCAATCCGTTTTTCTGACATGATTTCATATTTTAGATCAATAGTTTTATTCTAAAAAAAATATATATATTGTTTGCAAAGTCCACTGGGTCCACTGTAGTAACAGTTTTGAACTAGAAAGTAACATGTTTCCTCTCATTGCGCGGCTTTTTCAATCTACCACTGGTGTATCATTTCCTGTCTCTCACACACCACAGTTGTAGAAAGCAAAGCAAACAATGAGCAGGACAGAAGGCAACAAGAAATATAGGGCTAACATGGATGAGACAGAGGGAGTCGGCGATCTAAACATGACAGAGAAAGGCGTGTTGGTCCGCGAGTGTGCTCGGGCGGACATCGAGAAGGCGGCGTGCTGGTCCGCGAACAGGCTCGTGTGGGCACTAAAGCGTGAAAGCGTGCAGATCCGCGAGTGAGACAGGCAGACGCTGAGAGTGTGGGTGAGCCCCGGCGTGAGTATGGGAAAGGAAAGCGATGGGGCGAAAATTAAAGTAAATAAAGAACACTCTTGCTATTGCCTGTCTTTCATTCTTCCAGCGTGGAACCAGTGACATTTGTTACAGAATGTATCTAGGTTGAACAACCAGCATGTAGAACACTAGCAGAGTATCATGATGGTGATGAGCAGGAATGTCTCTGTTCTCTCGGCTTCCGCCCACGGTCAGTCACCGTTCGGCGACCCCTCTGCTCTCTTCTGCTTGGCGTCTTTCTCCCCTTTATTGACTGGAACAGTACACTGGTTAGTATTATCAGCTACAGGTGTAGTCTTACTGCTTGTTCCATACAGATCCGCTCTCCACTCTTGAAGCACATTCATTAGATACCAACATTTGAAATTCTTTTATATTAATATGATGTTAGGTCCAGTTCCCAGTGTGACACTAAAATAGCTAGTAATAGCTACTTTTTTTTTTTTACTAAAGTACATGTCAGAGCCCAAATTTCTTTACTTTATCTTGTACCAGAGTCTTTTAAAACATGAGTGTCTGTACTTTTGTTTGAGTGAAGGATGTGTGTACTTTTGACATCTCTGTGGAAATATAAGCATTATTGGAACACCTCTCATACAACCTAAAAGATTGACTCTGACTTACTGATCAGTATTAGATATATATACCATCTGCTTGACTCAGGATCATATCATCAGAAGACATTTATACCAAGCATTATTCTTTTTTTTCCCTTTTTTTGATACTTTAGTCTCCTTTTATTTACATCCATTTTAACTTGATTTTACTGTGCAGCATTCTTCTTCTGTGTCTTTGTCCCAATGCTGTCTACATTGGGACGACTTCACTAATTAAAACGAATCCATGAACAAAAGACCAAACATGTTATTTCAAAATGTGAGTATTGTTTTTAGGCTTGTGTTCTAGCTTTTGTTTAGTTCTGTTTTTGTTTATTTTTTGTTTTTTTGGCAAATGTTTGAATTGTAGCCATGACAGATAAAGGTCGGCTTTCCACTTTCCCTCGTCAATCAAAGTATTCGAGTACCCTATACAATTACACAAACAGCACTCTGAGACGATGCAACAGAGCACCGTCTTTTACCGATTCATAGATTTCCTTTGACAAGCAGGAGAAATTGCTAGGATTTTAATGAATGCTTTTTTCCCCAGGTCAATTTGTAGTTCACATTGCCAAAATATAAAATAAAAAAATAACCTTACTTTTGAAAAAACACCATGAATATAGTCACATATCTCTAATATTTCTTTGGTCACTTTTGATTAATTGTAAGCTTGAGATTATATTAACAAATATATTTATTACAAAGTTAAAAAAGTATTTACTGAAGTAAAAAAAAATCTAAATATTCTACAGGTAGAATGAAATATATCAAATGCTTGAAATTAGTAAAAAAAATATTTTAATACAAATTACTAGCTAAAAATGATTATCTTAATTTCCAGACTATAAAGCGCACCTGTATATAAGCCGTATATAAGTTAGAAATATTTTTATTTTGAACATAAATAAGCCGCACCTGTCTATAAGCCGCATTAGTCTACACTAATGAACTTTACACAGGCTTTAACGAAAGACACGTTACACACGGTGTAACGGGTGAAATATGTTGCGCTTCTATTAGGAGCATAGCGATATTTTGGGAATAGCCTGGCACTGCATTTTTCCGCTATTACTACGTGTGTTCAAGACGAGGATTATGTCCTTATTATTTTCTGATGCTCATTTCCAAGTTTCTTTGACTAACCCGTAACGCTGTTGCCAAGAATAATAAAAAAGCACGAGTTTTGGAAACCTGTCTGTGCTTATATGATTTCTGTTGCAACTGGAGTTAGCGAGCTCTCCCTTCACCCTGACTCAACGTGCTAAAATGGCTTGTATCTAAACAGTAGCCTACCAAGAAAGTCATTGTTCACTGTCTTCCTCCTTCCTTTTACAACTATTTCTCTCGGGAGATTATCTTTTGGCATCGTCGTGCTTTAAAAAAAAAAAACGTTTTTTTTCCCAATGCAGTGCAGCTCAGAACACAGGTGAGGTGCGTTTTTTTGTTTCCGTTCGGAAATTTAATTGGTCTAATGTTATGGGGTTCAGATTTTTGGCTTGAAGTTTGTGAAACCTGGAAAACCCAGGAAAAATTCATAAATAAGCCGCTTCGTTGTTTAAGCCGCGGGGTTCAAAACATGGGAAAAAAGTAGCGGCTTATAGCCCGAAAAATACGGTAATCCCTAATCAATTCTCACTTTTATAATTTGTTTTTTTTTATGTATCTTACTTGAGAAAATAGTAAATATGCTGGCATTCACTTAAACATTCAGCTAATAATTTGGCTGAAAAAAGGACTGTGAGATTTTATGGAAATGAACCCTTTCTTGAAGTACACTGATGTTCCAGGACATTAGGAAAATATAGGACAATTAAACTGATTATAGATATGGGAATTTTTGGATTAGTGCAAGATTAGTCAGTGTACCATTGGATTTCTGTATGTAGAGTACATTATATGTAAAAAAAAAAAAAAAAAAGGATCGTAAGACTTTTCCATCAATGTGTTTTTTCCCCCAAAATGTTAATAAAATGTCGGATGCACCCAATTGTATAGAATGGCTTCGGATGTGAGAGCACGCTGACTGCACACCATTCCTCCTTACCTCACCTACATCAGTACCCGACTAAAGTCATTGTGGTTTAATGTTGTTGATGTTCAAAAAGCTCTAAAGATGAATCTTACAGTTGGGTGTCCATGTTCTTCAAAAAATAAAATAAAATGTAAACTTAGTAGGCTAGGTAAGAATTATTTAAGGTTTAATATTGTCTAATTTTCTATCAGCTATTAGCACTCGTGTGGAGTGTGATATAGCCAATAAATGCAGTGCTGATCATGAGAACAAAAATAAGAAACTGACATTACCACACAAGTCACCACATGACTCTATTTCCAATCCTCTTCATCTACCATGTGACATTTACAAAACGACAATTAGCTGTGCAAATACACAGCGAAGGAGAACATTGAGCTGATCACAAGTAGGCCTGGATTTCTTACAGGCTTCGCATGCACCCTGACATTCACACTAAAAGATTAAGCGGTAGCATGTTTGCTGTTGTTATTATCAAGAACAATATGAACACTGTAGACAATTACTTAATTGCAGTTTATTTGCTGAAATGTCTCAGACTTTGCCGCTAGGTAGTGGAAGCTTAAGGTCTGGTGAATCAGTACTCCTATTTTGCTCCACAATACCTTTGAATAATTGTAGCGTTTGCGCAATTTGTCTAAAAACATGCATGTACTGTAAGTGGAATGTTTACATAAAAATTCTAAAAAGTCTATAGATCTCAATGACTGTGTGTTTGTGCATTTCAATGGTTTAGCATTCTGATGGACCGAGGTCCCATCTGAGGTGATTTTTCCTGCTTGTGTCCAGGGTCACTAGGATTGGCTCTAAAGCCCTTGTGACCACATTCTCACCAGAATATGAATGATTAAATAAACAAAAAATGTTCAATGCTAAAAGTATCCTTAAATAAACTTTCTTTCGGCTTCTCCCATTAGGGGTCGCCACAGCAGATCATCCGCATGTGTGATTTGGCACGTTTTACTCTGAATGCCCTTCCTAACGCAACCCTCCCCATTTATCTAGGCTTGGGACCGGCACTAAGAGTGGCTAGGGTCGGTTCCCTGACCAGGGCTCGAACCCGGACTGCAGCGGTGAGAGTGCCGCATCCTAATCACTAGACCCCCAGGGAAAAAGTATCCTTAAATATCAGATAAAAGAATTTGTTTTGTACTAAATCCACTGATTGATCATGTCTAGACATAGGTCTTTCAAAACCTGGTTAGAATTCTCCTCCACACAGCAGATGGACAGAGTTCCTTAATTTTTTATCATGATTTTTTTTTTCTTTTTAGCCATTTTGTTGTAAAAATCAGCAGGCATTCAGGCTCGTTGCAGCTTCGACAAACTCAGGATCTACAAAAGTTTGGTGATCAGGTGTCTGACTGAAAACCATGCAAAAAACAGTGATTGACGGATGTTAAATTCTTAAACGTGCATTTAGCCAAATTTGTTGGCAAATCTTATGCATACTGTTTAATATTTCACATGGGTGAAACAAAATTTGCTTTTGATACTTGCTTTTGTGTTTGCTGCTTGGTAGCATCTGGTGAGTCAGAATTCCTGAGTCATGTCAATACCTTGTACCTTGTGTGGTATTTGTGTTCTTTTTGTGGGTTTTTTTTAATTTGTGGATTCTTACTCAAGTCCCATGGCAAATATTAAAAAGCAAAATGTTTTTTGACTGATCAGAATCAGAATGAATTTTATTGCCATGTGCTCAAACACAAGGAATTTATCTTGGTGGCAGAAGCTTCTAGATCAAACAATACCTAAACAAAAAAGAAATAAGTCTTTGTATAGGAGGTACAGTCTTATTTATATATATATATATATATATATATATATATATATATATATATATATATATATATATGTGTGTGCAAGTAAGAAGTGACTAGAAATTGTGTCATTGTATGCAATATAATAAATAATAAACCGGGAAATATATATTGCATATATTTACATATGGGACATATTTATGTTCATATATTTTGCACATGAACTGTGCAGACCAAGTAAACAATGATCAAGACAATTATCTTTTTGTTTTTCTGTTGTTGTTGGTTTTTTACATTAACAGGCTTGTTCATAGAGAGCTTGTCCCCACCTAAACAGACTGTCTGACTCAGCAATTTTACATGAAAGTGCTTTAGGAAAGTCTGCAGGAAAACTTCAGGGACAAAAAGCACACCTGCACACCAGCTGCAAATCTTTCCCACTACCCTTAAATTTTTTATTTCACAAACAAAAAAAAATCATTTAAGCTTTTTAAAAAAGGCACATTCGGTCCAATCAGGACTATAGTTGTGCTTTTAACGTTAACAGACTTATCTATGGGAACACACCAGGAACGAACAAGCATCTACACACAATGTATTGGCAAATGAGAAGTTTCTAAACAGAAACAATACCAATATCGCTTCACACCACCATGTTTGACAGATCTCACTCTTTACGACTTATTTTTGTAATCATATACCTAAATTATTATTATACATTATTAAAATTTTTTTTTTTCATAGTTAATATTACCCTGATTACTCATTTCATGCATCCAGTTGTCTGTGTACATTAACTTTTATAAAGCATTGTGTGTATCACTACATGCAAATGAGCTGTGTATAAGTAAAGAAAACAAAAGCTTCTGAAACTGAGTTTCTTCCTAAAGGTCCACTGAAGGAATATGAGTCTAATTTATTATGCTACTTCAATATATCACCCTCATGAAAAATAAATTAATAAATTAATGAATAAAAATGGCACAAATACCCAATGCAATCTTAAAGAATGCCTCTTGGGAGACTAAGTCACCAGACTGTAAGCTCTTACTACCTAGTGATAAAATCTGCAACGATGTAGAGTGCATTTAACATTAGAACCCCCGCACCCCATCCCCCCACTCACACTAATGTGTTGGCTTGTGGATTTGGCTTTAGCTTGTTTAATTTACAACCAAGTAAGCACTTTTATTTTTTTGCTATACCCTAGCAGTCTTTTGTAAATGTTTTACAAGATGCATTCTATCATGTGATTAGAAAATTAAAAAGTTTTAAAGATTTGGGCATTAATGCACAAATAGACTGGCATTTTCCATGCAATATACAGTAAAAAGCAGGCAATATCTTGTATTTAAGATTTCAAACCAGATTTATCCTTTTAATCCTTTCTCAAGACACACAATCTATTATGGATCCATTATCCTGGAACTATTTGGAGTGACACAGTCAGGCTTTAAAAATCCAACAGCTAGGCAGACAGCTCATAATCCACCATCTTTCGTTTGTTTGTTTGTTCCTTATATAATAAGGTGAAGCATATGAGCCATAAGGAATAAATTGGATGCCATGTGCTGAATAGCGAGCACAGCGTACACATTTGAAATGGATTGCTAGCTGATGAAGACAAATTGCGAATGATTCTTCCTGCTCTCAGTGTTTGCCATGGGCACACAACTAATCTGCTGTGATTATGGCTCCTTAATAGGTTCATGTATTTTTTGACTGAATAATGATGACACCTTGCACAATCCCTTCTGTGAATTAACAGCCTCCTACAAAACAGTTGGTTTAAGTAAACCTAAAATAGACGTGCCAACTGTTGCCTACACAGACATCCCATTTGGGAAAACATAAAATGCAGAAAAAAACATACAAAGACATACGAATGAGGATGCAAATGATAGCTAGATCAGATATCATTTATTATTTCAAGAAACCTTTTTGCTAGTCAATATGTGAAAAAAAACAAACAAACAAACAAAAAACAACCAAGAAAAATAGAGTTTAATAATAAAAAACCTGTATAGTATTGGAGGAAACATATTAATGAGCTGTATTCTAATATAAGGCGAGATTTCAGACACATGAGCGAAAAGCAATATTGTAATATGTAATGCATGTAATACGTGATCATGTCAAAAAGGTCCTAGTTGCTCCAGTGCCAAATGAAAAGACAATAAGTAGATAGCTAGTTGGGCAAGACAAAAATAAATAAATAAAATGCACAGGTGACATAATCTGTTCATCTAAAAATGCAAATCTGAAAACAACAAAATATACTTAAAAGCATTAGCATTGGCACAAATTTAGCATTTAAATTTAGAGTATGGAACAGTAACAAATGATTTACACATAGACCTTTTCCCAAATTATATTGTATCCATTTATCTATGTATTACATAAACTTTTTATTCACTGTAAATTCCATGCTAGGTGTGTGACTAATGGCAGCCATGTTTGTTTCTGGCATTTGCCGTTTCTTAACCACATTCCCACTAACTTCTACTTATGGCAAGTTTAGATATCACACCAGAAATGCTTATATTTAAAAAAGTACTTTTTGAAGCTACATTGCCCTTTTAGCCGACTGTATTTTAGTGGAGCTGCATGAAAAGCTGCACAAAGAGAAGTAGAGTAATGCATAGTAAGAGAATATGATAACACACATAGTTTTACCATAGCGTTGCCAATTAATAACAAGGCTATGTTGATAGGTCAGAAGACAGTGCAGAGAGCCTACAGACCATGCTAGCTAGGTAATGCTAGCTTACTAACTAAGAGTTTTGCTAGAACTGAGAGGTTTTGTTCACACAGCAAGTCACTGCATGTTGACAGTTTACAGGACAAATTTCTGCATTGTGGTGTAAAGTATGTGGTTTAAGACACAGCTTTAAATTCTCTATAATGTGTACTGACCAGACCAGGGGTCACCAACATGGTAGCCCACAAGGACCACATGAGTCACCTTTTCTAAAAATAGCTGTTTCCTACTTTGTTAAATCATCAGTGTCATGATCAGTGTCTTTAAATACAGTGGGGCAAAAAAGTATTTAGTCATCCACCAATTGTGCAAGTTCTCCCACTTATAAAGATGAGAGAGGCCTGTAATTTTAATCATAGGTGCACTTCAACTATGGGAGACAAAATAAGAAAAGAAAATCCAGAAAATCACATTGTCTGATTTTTGAAGAATTTATTTGCAAATAATGGTGGAAAATAAGTGTTTGGTCACCTACAATAAAGCAAGATTTCTGGCTCTCACAGAAAAGTAACTTCTTCTTTAAGAGGCTCCTCTGTCCTCTACTTGTTACCTGTATTAATGGCACCTGTTTGAACTTGTTATCAGTATAAAAGACACCTGTCCACAACCTCAAACAGTCAGACTCCAAACTTCACTATGGCCAAGACCAAAGAGCTGTCAAAGTACACCAGAAACATAATTGTAATCCTGCACCTGGCTGGGAAGACTGAAGACTGGTGTGAAGAAATCAACTGTGGGAGCAATTATTAGAAAATGGAAGACATACAAGACCACTGATAATCTCCCTCGATCTGGGGCTCCATGCAAGATCTCACCCCGTGAGGTCAAAATGATCACAAGAACGGTGAGCAAAAATCCCAAAACCACACGGGGGGACCTAGTAAATGACCTGGAGAGAGCTGAGACCAAAGTAACAAAGGCTACCATCAGTAACACACTACACCGCCAGGGACTCAAATCCTGCAGTGCCAGACGTGTCCCCCTGCTTAAGTCAGAAGTTTGCTAGAGAGCGTTTGGATGACCCAGAAGAGGATTGGGAATATGTCATATGGTCAGATGAAACCAAAATAGAACTTCTTGGTAAAAACTCAACTTGTTGTGTTTGGAGGAGAAAGAATGCTGAGTTGTATCCAAAGAACACCATACCTACTGTGAAGCATGGGGGTGGAAACATCATGCTTTGGGGCTGTTTTTCTGCAAAGGGACCAGGACGACTGATCCGTGTAAAGGAAAGAATGAATGGGGCCATGTATAGTGGGATTTTGTGTGAAAACCTCCTTCCATCAGCAAGGGCATTGAAGATTAAACGTGGCTGGGTCTTTCAGCATGACAAACACACCGCCTAGGCAACGAAGGAGTGGCTTCTTAAAAAGCATTTCAAGGTACTGGAGTGGCCTAGCCAGTCTCCAGATCCCAACCCCATAGAAAATCTTTGGAGGGAGTTGAAAATCCGTGTTGCCCAGCAACAGCCCCAAAACATCACTGCTCTAGAGGAGATCTGCATGGAGGAATGGGCCAAACTACCGGCAACAGTGTGTAAAAACCTTGTGGAGAAAACGTTTGATCTCTGTCATTGCCAACAAAGGCTATATAACAAAGTATTGAGATGAACTTTTGTTATTGACCAAATACTTATTTTCCACCATAATTTGCAAATAAATTCTTAAAAAATCAGACAATGTGATTTTCTGGATTTTTCTTCTCATTTTGTCATAGTTGAAGTGTGCCTATAATGAAAATTACAGGCCTCTCTAATCTTTTTAAGTGGAAGAACTTAAACACAATTGATGGCTGACTAAATACTTTTTTGCCCCACTGTAGATGAAAATCAATAAATTATTATTAATAACATAATAAAAGGTAAATTGAGCAAATTTGTTATTTAAGATCAAAATGAAAACTGTGTGTATTAAACTGGTAGCCCTTCACATTAATTGGTACCCAAGAAGTAGCTCTCAGTTTCAAAAAGGTTGGTGACCCCTGGACTAGACCTTAACATGGTCTGGAAGAACGCAGCAGACATTATGCTAGAAAATAACCAACTTGTATTCAACGACATTAAGGAAACGTGAATGTCAAAGTATATTTGATTTATTCATTTATTTTGAGAATCACCAAACATGACTTTCATGGGACGATTATTGCAAAAACTATTAAAGTTACACTGCTGGACAAATGACATGAATGGTGTAAGGAATAACACCCTTTAAACTGTCAGAAAAACAGTTTATTACAGCAATCAATGAAATTCTTACTCTGTAAATACTCTCCAAAGACAATGATGTAAATAATTCTTATGGTCATAAGAATTTCAAAAGTAAAATGTTATTGTATGGTGTATCAGACTGTTTCCTGTACGTATGGAAATAAACTCTAAAAACTTAATTTTTTCCTTCTACTCACAATGTAAAAGAAAGTTCTTAAAGCATCAATTAAGCTATTTTTTATATATATACTACAGAAATCGTGGACTCCTTCCACTACTGGGAATAAACATTGGCAAAAAGAACAAATGTACTTGCTTTTTTAAATGTACATATGAATCAAAATTTAAAGTACTGATCTATGAGAAAAGTATTTGAGCCATAATGACCATCTGAATAAAAAACACAAGAGTATTCATGGAAATGTAGTGTAGATAGATTTTGTTTTAGGTACACTAGATCTATTATAGTCAGTGTGTCATGTCAAGCATGTTCACACATGGAGAACCATGCTGCTGCTGTTGCAAAGGGTGTAATGACCCCATAGCAGATCTACAGGATACAGGTTATACTGGAGAGTTGGAGGCTGGAACAGAAAAATGTGTAGTGCACACAGATATGGCACCCAGCTAGTTTAGTCAGAATATGAATATGTATTATAGTTATGTATAATAATATGTATTATATGGCAAAGCATGTATCAAAAGATGATTGTAATATATTCCACATTAAAATATAACAAAGAAAGATTCCCAAAATGAAAATACCCTATTAAAGTAAAGACACTTAAACATTGTGCTTAACCTAGGAAATTATACATTGAAAAACTTTTGGCCTGTAACTTTTACAAAGTGCTGAGACTCCCTTAATGAATGGTAAATAACTACCATAATATCCGGACTATAAAGCGCATTTTGGGAACAGCCTGCCACCACATTTTTTCCAGTATTACTGCATGTGTGCAAGACCGAGGAATATGTCCTTATTATTTTTTGATGCTCATTTTTAAGTTTCTTTGACTAACCCGTAACGCTGTTGCCAAGAAAAATAAAAAAGCACGAGTTTTGGAAACCTGTCTGTGCTTATATGATTTCTGTTGCAACTGGAGTTAGCGAGCTCTCCCTTCACCCAGACTCAACGCGTTACTATGGCTTGTATCTAAACAGTAGCCTACCAAGAAAGTCAATGTTCACTGTCTTCCTCCTTCCTTTCACAACTATTTCTCTCGGGAGTTTTTCTTTTGGCATCGTCGTGCGTTTAAAAAAAGGTTTTTCTCCCGATGCGTTTTCACGTTTTTTTCGTTTCCGTTCGAAATTTCATTGGTCTAATGATATGGGGTTTAGTTTTTTGGCTTGAAGTTTGTGAAACCGGGAAAAACCCAGGAAAAATGTGGGAAAAAAGTAGCGGCTTATAGTCCCGAAAAATACGGTATTTCTAAACATCAACCATTATTCGTGTGACCATTTTTTTTATAATCTGGTTTATTATTAGTCTCAGATTATGTGTGGTGTCTGCCATACAAGTTTTTTGTATGAGCTGTTAGTATTGAAACAGTACCATATTAGGATGAGCACACATCACAGCCAGAAATGCTGCCCAAACCACACTGTTATACAAAAATCCTGCAATACAAACCTTTTGCCTAATCAAAATTAGGAATTAAATTTAGCTGTGAAAAGCCTTGTACATTTCTGCAATGCAAAACTGGTTCTATGGAAAAAAGGCATCAGGATTACAATGTTGGATTATAATGTTTAAATAAAATTCACTCAGCTTTCCAGCAGAGCCTTATGATAAAACCCCCGTCTGATTCTCTTCGATACAATAACGTTACCCGTCTTTAGCCGAGACACAGACATCTATAATGCATCACTTTTCGATTTGTGTTATCATCTAAGTCTTCCCACCAAGATATCTGGCATTGCTAGGTGATAAACAATTGACATAATTGATCAACATATGTATGGCTGCTCTAGATCATCTGATTTTGCAGTGTTCATATGGCAAGTGTGTAATGGATGCAGAAGGCATGGCTGCTGGTGGAGACATTTGTAATGCCATGGAGATGCAGTCCTAGTATGGCTAGAAGAGGCTCAGAGGGTGTCTTTTCATTATTGATAAAAATGTGACAACAGTTTCAGCCTGATGGCCCTGAACCCCTGTAAAACCTGTAATATAAAGCTGGCGATGGGCGCCAACACTCTGCGAATTATGCTGTTGTCACGAATACGCATGCACACGTATTATCCGACTGCACCGTATAATTACTCACAGTGCTAAGAGTGCTCTCAGGCTGATATCAGGATCACATTTGTTAGGTGAGACTAGCTTTACAAAGAGGGGGAAAAAGATGGGTTTTAACGAGAGAAGGGGGAAAAGCTCAGCATAGTGCTGTTAGAGTGCTGGCCTTAAGTGATTTCAAATTACTAGTTGAGAAGCCAAACAGATAATCAAATGGAGGGAAAATGCTCATTTTTCGCTCCTTTTTAAAACATTTTTTAAAAAGCATGTCACTCCTTAACACACCAATGGAAGTGTTACTTCTCTGTCTTATTATAGGCTCTAATTCAACATCAAACCCTACACGATCTCACTTTGTTCTAACTGATTTCGAAAAAACTCGCAAGCAGTTAGCATGCAGCATTGCATCCATCTTTAATCTCTGTTTTTCTTGAAGACTTGAAAGTCTATACCTGCTTTAATACACCACCATTATTCTACTCTTAAAGGGAAAAAAAAAAAGTGACCTCTCTCAACAACTAGCGTCCTGTGGCACTCACCACCGCCACAATGAAATGCTTTGAGAGGCTGGTAATGGGCTGTATTAATGCTGCTATCTCTCTCAGAAAGTCTGTTCCCTGTCCAGTTTGGTCAAAGCTGTATACACATGGGCTACTTATAGAGTGAACATGATTTTTTTTTTTTATGAGGTTTTCTTGTCACCATTGGCTCTCGCTCATTAGGAATCAAACTGTATATGTTTTAAATATATATCCAGAATTCAAACTTCTTTTTCTTTTAATGTCCCTCATTAAATTTGTTTTACATATCAAATTAAATGGAACTGATTTGAATCAGATAGAGTCACTCATTTCTGGGAACAGGAAGTGCTTACAATACTTATTTTCTTTGTTCCAGGAACAACTTATTAACAAATTGTCCTCTAATATGTAACTCTTATACACATCCCATTCCTAAAGAATGTGAAAACAATGATAGACCAAAATGACAAAAACAGAGCTTTTAATAGTCTTAAATACAAATACAAAATACAAAAATATTTAATTAATATAAATATTCTTTATATACAAAATGTATTAAACAATACAAAAAAGTGCTAGGGAACTAAGAACATATTGCACATAATATTGCATGATGTAATATTACACATGGTATCGTATTGCACATGGATTGATGGTATAATATTGCACATATTTATTATATTAAGATACTATTGTGGAATTTTTATAATGTGTATAATGGCACAGTGATACTGCCAGTGTTTATTGTGTCAGCTCTTTTCCCTACTGAAAGGGGAGGTGTTACAGAGTCTTATAGCGATTGGTAGATAAAATCTCCTGTGGTGTTCTGTGGTTGTCTTCAGTGTCTTCTGTACTGTTGGTAAACTCCAGATAGATTTTTACAATAAGAAGAGTCAGAGCTCTTTCATTCAATGTTGATGGCTTCAAATATTCAAATGTGTGGACCCAAAACGTGTTGGATTTTCCATCATACATTTTCCATTATCATGATTTTACCGTTATTAGGAAGAAGACTGTATAAGTGAATTTCCCAGTTTCTACTTCCAAACACTTTAAAATTACATTGTGTATAAAATTCTTTGTATATTATTTGCATTTATCATCATTACTATTATTATTATTATTATTATTATTATTATTATTATTATTATTATTATTATACAATACGTAATATGTGTGAATGTGGATGGCAATTCCAATGTAAACAAGTAATTGACAAACTCTCTACATCTTTCAAACTATCCAAACCCAAAACACAGATCAATAACAAGCCAAAAACACAGAATTTTACCTAACATGAATAATAATTCATTCAATTCTGCCTGAAGCAGAGTAATTTTTACTGAATAAGTCACTGATTACACTGAAGAGTATTGATTCTTTAGCTAGGGATTCAGCCTAACTGTGCTGCTGCTGTGTTTAACGTTAATCCTTTTGGCAGCCATGTTGATTTGACATCACTTGCCTGAGTTAGGGGGTGACGTGAGAATGACTAGACATGACCTCTAGTCATAATGATTGTATCCTAATATACACTGGAACCATGATCAGGAATCTTTAATTTCCTGATGCCACCAAATGGGGTGGCTATAAAAAAAAGAGGCAATTTGAGAAGATAATTTGGATTAAAAAAAAAAACTATTTACACATGGGCATTAGGGATGTATGAGGTATGATGTGTGATGTAGTTCATCAAGAGGCCCTACTGGTCATATGAGGTAAGATATTTCTAAGGGCTTTTCTATGTCTCTAGTTTTGTGTGAGAGGCTGAGTCAGAGGAAGCCTGCACCTGTCATGCTGTCAACCTTACTGATGATGACAGAGAGGTATTGCTTCAGGCTTGTCACACACACACACACACACACACACACACACACACACACACACACACACACACACACACAGACACACACTCTCTCTCTCTCTCTCTCTCTCTCTCTCTCTCTCTCTCTCAGCGCCTGATCTACCTCGATGTGTTTTAAGACAGGAGGAAGAGCATGTGGGAGGGGGAAAAATACTTCAGCCAGGCATCCGTTCCATTTCAGCCGTCAAACAGTGACACGTGGCATCTCGCACAGGGATTTGCTGTGTTTGAAAGCCCTCAGACTACCTCATGGCTCGCTCAAAATGCCTCCGACTTCTGCATAACTGTCAGTGCAGACCCCGGCAGGTGAGCTGACAATTTTTCCATGCTGATGAATGAAACTCAATGGAGTTTGTCACAAATATGAGCATACACACACACACACACACACACACACACACACACACACACACACACACACACACACACACACACTTTGGGTAAGTGCTACAAATTCACACCGCCACACACACACACACACACACACAGCATAGCTGTATGCATCCCCACACCTTATTTGACATGAAAAATGATCCCTGGGATATGACAAATCCATGGACACCTCCTGCTAACATGCTTAGTGAAGTCATTACGTATTCCATAATGATGTGTAGTCTGTTCTCTCTATCCTCAATTCATTTTATTTCCTGTAACGCTAATATGTCACTTGGATGGATCTTTGCCTCGAGCGCAGTAAGGATGCACTGATATTTGATAAGACTTCGCTTCACTCAATGACTCCCAAATCAGATGATTATTCGCTGTCTTAGCCACTCAGAAGAGGAGGAGGAGTTGGGACAGGATGGCTTGACTCGCCGTGAGGAAAAGCACATCTTTAACAAACTCAGCAGTACCATTTTTTTTTTTAAGAAAAAAAGAAAAAAACCTTAAGCAGACAATGAGTAGGTAACGACATTATTGGCACAGTTCCTCGTCCCTTTCTGATCTCTTAAAGAGCTACTGTTTTTTTCCCCAAGCCAACCCAATGCCAGTTATCCTCGTACTGTGCTTCTGTTTTACAAAAATAACAGCAGCAAACTGCAAAGGGTTTTTCACAGGTTCATTATATACTTTAGAATTTTCTTAAAGCATAGGTTAAACAGTATTATGGATAGAATAGAAAGCATTCACAAGTTGAAAACCTCAAATTTTGCAATATTTAACCTTCTTTATTTTTTTGAGGCATTCAAATAATAATGTTAAGCCAGTCTCTCTCTCACACACACATACATACACATACACATGCACAAAAAAGCCTGAATTTAATTCCATACGTTGAATAAAAGCATTCTGGTGCAAGCATGCGATAAGTAGCAACGTATCAAACTTTCACTAGCATGCTGAGGGTCACAGAATTGGAAGTCGCATCCAAGCAAAATAGTGTATTTACAAGCTAAATGTAACCAAACCGGAACAGGCACAAAACTTGGAGTCTTATCCATGAGCAATGGAATATACGAGATAAAAACTACTATATGAAAACATTTTAACTTACAAACAGCGGTGGTTCAGTTGTTTATTATTCCAACTTTCTGGATTTTTGATCAGAAGGTCAGGGGGTTTAAGAACTGCCAAGCCGCCACTGTTGAGATCTTGAGCAAGGCCCTTAAGCTTTGCAGCTCCAAGCAGTGCCACATCCTGGCAGACCCTGCACCATGAACTTCCTAACAAGCTGATTTAAGGACAAAAAATCCCACTGTACTGAAATGTAGATGTATGCTATTAATGGCTGTTTCTGGACAGTACAAGACTAAGGATCAAAAAACATACAAAAATCATTTTAAATATCATCTTATGCGTCCGAGATGATATCCAAGATTAAAATTTCTGTAAAATTTGGATTTTGATTTTAAAATGCAGGTAGATTTTGAATATAGAATTCTGCATGTTGAAAATCATCTGCAAGTCTGTTTGCTCTTAAATTTAATTGGACATCTGGAAGAAAAAATATTGAACAAATACTAATACACTATATGGACAAAAGTTTGTGGACACATGACTGTAAAATGTATATGTTTTTATTTAACATCCCATTCCACTTTTAGTCCCTATTTGCTGTTATAATAACCTTCACTTTATTAGGAAGATGTTCCACTATATTTTGGGGTGTGCTTGTGGAGACAACACAGTGCAGGGCAGTAGTAAAAATCAGGTAATGATGTAGCATTATGAGGCCTGAGGAGGTGCAGTCAGCGTTCCAATTAATCCAAAGAGGGTTGAGTTCAGGTCTCTATAGCAGGACACTCAAGATCTTTCACTCCAACCCATGTAAACCATATCCTAATGGAGGCATTGGCACAGGAGCATTGACATGCAGGAAAGGGTTTGGGTTTCTTCATTCATTGAAGGTAAAATGTAATTCTTTCGCAGACAAAGACATCCTATACAATTTTGTGCTTCCAATTTTGTGGTAATTGTTTAGGCAAGATGCACACATGACTGGAAAAGTCAGGTGTCATAATACTGTTTTATTTATAGAGGTTGAATTATTTCCTGTATGTTTATTCTATTTGAATAGAATAATGTTAGAGGTGCGTGTGAGGTGAAATTTTGATACATTGATATACTGTTTTGTTCATGACAAAACATTGCCATTCAGTATAGAGAAGGTGCTGCACCACCGAACTGACCGCATATAAACTCCCAGAAGTAAACTTCTTTATGCCCACTAGCAAGCTATCTTAGTGCAATGTGTGCAACAAATGACAGTCATTTCCTCGCGAATGCAGGCATTTCAAAAAGGTTGCACAGCAAAGAGCGATGTGGGAAAGGCTATTACCTGCATAGGTAGAAACGTTATGATAGGTGTTGTGTTATAAAGTGAAGTTGTAGACTTTATACTCAAGTAAAAGTGAAGAGAATGCAAGGTAATGGGAAGACAGTAAAATGTCAGCCAGAAAAAAATTGGGTAGATCAGAAGCACCAAAAAAAAAAAAATGATCATGGCATCCAACTTGTAAACGATATCATATGCTGAGGATTCACAAGAAAGGCATCAGGTCATCAGAGCGCTTCCATTTTCGAGCAATTAGTCGACAGGCAGGCAAAAAGAAAGTGCAGAGTAGATAAACGTAAGGCAGAGCAGCAGAGTCGTTTTGATTGCTGCCTGGAAGATTGCAGGAAGTATTTATTTATTAGTTTGTTTGATTCTTTCTTTCTTTATGTATTTGCTGTAGAAATATAGTTAGCATTAAGAACATGAATTGGCTGACCTTCAGGATGAGGTGCCAAGCATGACCTCTAAACCCTGTAAGCCTGCTCATGCCCTTTTCTGGCCAATAAAAAAATGCTTTAGGTGAAGACAGATAAACTGACCTCAAAGTGCAGCTCTGTTTACATTTTCTATTCACTTCACATCATATATTGGCTCTACTAGCATATAGGCCTGGGTCTTGGATTGCTTTAAAATAAATAAAAATAAAAAGAACGGCACAAAAAAAAGGCACCATTCAAAGATGAATTAGAACGACGTCAATTTCTCGATGAGAAACATCCTAGCCAGTGCTAAAAGTGAAGCCAGACAGACTGGCACTCTGAAGAACAAAAGCAAAAACAAACAGCATCATAAAATATGGATGATTGTTTTACTCCCTAAACGCTGCTTGACCAAGTGAATGCTTTTGTTTTTGCCATCCAGTGAGACCACAATGGGGGAAAAACTCTGACAGTCCAGACTTCTACAGTCCTCAGAAACATTAATAGGAATCATTTAAAATATTACAGCCAGAGGTGTCAAAAGTACACCATCCTTTCACTTAAGTAGAAGTACTGACACTCATGTTTTAAAAGACTCCGGTAAACGTTTGGGCTCTGACATGCACTTTAGTAAAAAATCACTATTACCATTAATACTACCTGTTTTAGTGGCATGCTGGTAACTGGACCTCATATCATATAATATATTAATTTTAAAGAATTAAAAATTTTGTTATCTACTTAATGTATCTAGGCTGAACAACAACTTTATAGAGCACAAGCAAAGAAAAGCTGATGATGATCAGGATTGTCTCTGTTCTCAGTCATGTTTACAACAATGACTCCCTCTGTCTCATCCACGTTAGCCTTATTTCTTGTTGGCTTCTACCTTGCTCATTGTTAGCTCCGTAAGCTAGCATACGTTAGCGAACCCGCGGAACCAGACACAAACAAGTGCGGTGCAGGACAAGATTTGATTGGTGAATGCGGGTGCAGGTGGTAAAATACTTCCGCAAATTAGTCTTAAAAAAAAATACAAAATTACTAAAAACAAATAAACTGTTATTTATTTACTGCACAAAAGCGACACTGGCCACTAAAATAAAACCTAATTATTAAAGAAAGGAACATACAACACAACAAAATATCAAGTCGAATTGTTCAATGTATTATAAAACTTTAAATACATCAACTGTGTTTTGAAACATTAATAATTATACTGCTATCAAAATACTGTCCATGTATTGCATCACATGCTGTGTGTACTGTACTACCTGTGTCTCACTGTGTGTGTGTGGGTGTGTGGGTGTGTTCCTTAGCATACTAGTTGTTTATAATCTATCTATCTATCTATCTATCTATCTATCTATCTATCTATCTATCTATCTATCTATCTATCTATCTATCTATCTATCTATCTATCTATCTACATTGTATTGATTAATCTTAGCATATTAGTTAATTGCAGCACTGAAGGGTGCGCTGCTTCTTTGAAGTTGGGGTTTAAATGTACATTTCTGACCAATGAAACACTATGTTTATGCACTATGGTAATATAATATTGGGGACACAGATACAGGAATGTTTGAGCACCACATTTTTTAAAGCATATATTGTTTGCAGATGATTGATGACATCAATCCTGATATCAGCATTTAGTCAATATCAGCAAAAAATGTTATTGCAACCTCTGCCTTTTGCTTGATTCTAACCATAACTGTTTTTCCAACTTAGTCACAAATTTGTGTCACAATTAGGGCTTATTTGGTTTGAATGTTCTTTAGACATTCCCTGATTAGTTATTAGTTATTTTGATAAATGTTTCTATGGGGTGCCATAGACACATTAGACATAAAAAAAAAAAGAAAAGAAGAATTAATAGGATTTTACACACCTTGGCCCTTAATAATAATAATAATAATAATAATAATAATTATTATTATTATTAATTATTATTATTATAAGTAAACAGACAAACAAATAAATAAATATCTAACAATTATAACATTTTAAAACTTAGTCGATAAACCCCACAATAGGAAATAATTCTAGGTATCGGCTGATATTCAGACTTTTAGGGTCAGTATGGTACAAGAATAAAGTGGTCTCATGCAGCAACCCATTAGCCTGCAAACTATAGCTGTGCAGATTTAAAGCAAATGTTTGAGTTGAGAGATGCAGCCCAAGTTTAATCCACAGGAGAGATTAAAATCTCAAAGTCTCCACTGAGCCATTTGCTGCCTGCCAATTTTCCAAACAAGCTGAGAGGATTCGGAGGAGTTTCAGAGTTTCTATGACGTGTCTGCAAAACTCAAGTCTGTTCCTTTAATCTCGAGAGAAGCCACATCCGTTCCACAGTTCTACTTTCAGGATCCCATCCCTAATTTGAAACTCTTCTCTTTATCAGCGCTGAGCACTCGTGATGAAGGTAGCAGAAATGATCATCGCATTTATAAAACCTATTAGACTTCTATTTTTTCTACCCCAGATGTTTAAAAAACAATAACAGATGTATAAAATAGATTTTGGTTATTATTATTTTTCATGCATCATTTGGAGCCAGAGCCACAAAACCTATGTGGGAGACATGTTTGCAGCGAAACTTTCATCCACTCCAAATGGTTTCCATGGCAACCATGAGGGAGGCTTACATGAAAGGTTTCTCTGTAATGGTTAAGGAAAAAAAGAGTCAGGGTGGTATATCGGAGTAACCTAGTAAATTAGACTCGCATGTAGTCAATGGACCCGTGGGAATATCCACTGAGGCATTCGAGAAATCAATGGATACATGTCCAAGGTGCAGGACTAGTCACATGACACAACCTTAACATCGTCTGTGAAGGAGGCTTATATAAGTGACTGAGGTGCGAGTGCTTGCTTTTATTGTTTTTCAATGTCAACACGGCTATATACTGATTTATAGGCCCACGGATACAATCCTCTGATACAGTCAGAATAAACAGGTTGTGCTTGTTTGCACACACATACATATCCACTATATGAACAGAAGTTTTCAAAACACCTGGCATAAGATTCGTGTGTGCTTTTTAAACATTACATTCCAGTCCCTGTTTGCTGTTATAATAACCTCCATTCTTCTAGGAAGATGCTCCACTAGTCCTTGGAGTGTCCTCATGGAGATTTGTGCTTATTTAGCCACAAGGGTGTTATTAATTTAAGGTACTGATGTAGAGTGAGGAGGCCTGGGGCGCAGTCAGCGTTCCAATTAATCCCAAAGGTGTTCAACAGGGTTTAGTTTAGGGGTTTGGACCTCCAAAAGGTTTGAGCCTTCTAGTTCAAGTGAGAGAAAAATTTTATCGTACCCCATCCAAAGACATCCTACAATGGTGTGTCTTCAACATTGTGGTAAAGGTTTGGGGGAAAACCACATGCAGCTAGAAAAGTCCAGTCAGATGTCCCAATGCTTTTGTCCATTTAGTCAGATATACCTTTATTCATCCCACAGTGGGGAAATTTCTCAATAGTGTACATTTTTATAGATATATGTGTGTGTGTGTGTGTGTGTGTGTGTGTGTGTGTGTGTGTGTGTGTGTGTGTGTGTTTTGGGAGTGTTAAGGCATTGGACTCTGAATCAGAAGGTTATCAATTTAAATCCCAGCACCACCAAGTATCCACTTCTGGGCCCTTGAGCAAGACCCTTAACTCCCAACTGTTCAGTTGTAAATCGCTCTACACACACTCACTTACACACCGTTCCTGTGACTCCCCAGAAATGGAAGAACTGGGAGCTAAACGGAAAACCCAAAGCAAACCAACATCGACATAAGGAATACAGTAACAGTAACACTCAACTAAAATACAATGCACTATGTAGCAGTACCCAGTGGTAAGCAGTACTGAAGCATTCTGTACCTTGAAGTATTTGCACTCTAACTTTTACTTCACTGCATTTTCATACTTTTTGCTCCACTGTTTCATTTCACATGCCATTCCTTTATTCTTTAAAACAAATACATAGACTAAGTTTATGCGCTAAATGTCATGAGGCCACAAGCGTAACCTCAAAAGAAAAAGTATGATGCGCAGTCGTTCATTCAAGAGCCACTCCTTTTTTACTTTTACTCAAGTGGAAATGTTAAAGAAGAACTACTATAGGTGTATTATTTAAGCAGCAGATTTGTACTTTTACTCAACAGGAAAGGTGTACGTCAAACACCGCTGCAAGCCCCTGAGGTTTTAACTCAGCTAAAAATAAAGTTCTAAAAAGCACCATAATTTGCAGAGGTGCAGAGCAGGTGTCGTTTGAAAGCTACTGAAGAGTTCTTTTTAATGGTTATAATGTGGTCGTGTAACCGTGTTACATATAATGCGTTGGTCGTGGCGGTCTGGAGCTATCAGACTGTTGCTCACATCACAAATGTGGGTGATTTGGATTTTGCTAATGGTGCAGGCTTTCGACGAAGGAATGCATTTCACACATTTGCATCATCAGTGAATTGTGTCTTGGTGGATTGTTAGAACCTGGCCTAATAGTATTACTTGCAATTTGTAATAAAAAAAAAAAAAAACTAATTAATGTGCTTAAAAGAATCCTTGCACATTTCAGTCTTTGATGCTAGGTTTATTTTTAGCCATCTCAGTAATAACAATTGCATTGGTTGTTTGGTTAAAGTTAAAACAGTTACCTACTTCCGATTGTTTATTTACTTCTCACATGCATGTATTTTACAAATCAATGTGGTAGAACCCACCACAATTACATTACATTCATGTTATTGGACCATTACTGAAAGTGGTAGCTCATTGTTGATATTGGCTTTCTGTTCAGAAGGTCATGAGTTCAAATCTCACCAATACTAAGCTGCCACTGTGCAGTATTTGAGGTAGGCTCTTAACCTTTAACTGCTCTGTTTTGTAAAAAATTAGGTAATTATAAGTTGCTCTGGATAATTCTTAGGTGTTTTTACCTGACAAAAAGACATCCTAAACAATTAAATTGATGTATGGTATGGAGACTTCACTGTGTGTGAATGCAAAGCCCTGCAAAGTCTGGCACACCAGATGCTTGCATTATCAGGGACTTCTCACATCCCAGTCATATATATATATATTGCGAACATAATGGATGAACTGGATCAAACAAGTGGATTAAGGAATGTAATATCATGATTTTACGGAAACGTGGCTCAACAACAACATTCCCAGCAGCGCCATTGAGCTCGGGGGTCGCGGACAGGACGGCAGTAGACTCTGGTAAGCGCAGAGTCAAGTCAAGAAGCTTTTAGTGGTGGAGGTCTGTGCATTTCTGTTAACAAATCATAGTGCACGGACTCTGTTACTGAAAGTCATTGCTCTGTTCATTTAGAGTATTTGCAGACCCTTTTATTTACCGAGAGAATTCTTAGCCATTGTTGTGACTGCAGTGTACATTCCTCTGGATGTGTTCTCTAGGACAACTGGCACAGGTTTTCACTGACATTTTCAACCTGTCACTGGCCCAAGCCACGGATCCTACATGCCTGAAGACCACAACCATCATGCCAGTGCCTAAGCACTCAGCTGCCGAATTCCTGAATGACTTTCGCCCAATGACACCACCGTGGTCGGCCAGATCAGCAACAACGATGAAACGGCCTACAGGGAAGAGATCCGAAGCCTGACAGCATGGTGTGCCGCCAACAACCTGACTCTCAATGCCTCGAAAACTAAAAAGCTCATCATGGACTTTCGGAAATCCAACAGCAGGAGACATTTCCCAGTCAACATCAATGAAACTAATGTAGATGTCTCCAGCTTTAAGTTCCTGGGAGTTCACATCTCTGAGGATCTGTCCTGGCACCAGAGCACTTCAGCGCTGGTTAGGAAAGCACAACAACGCCTTTACTTCTTGAGGAAAAAGCTGGAAAAAGCTCATCTGTCTGAGTTTCTACCGCTGCATCATCGAAAGCATCCTGGCCAACTCCATCACTGTATGGTATGGAGGCTCCACTGTGTGTGATTGCAAAGCCCTGCAAGAGGTGGTCAAAACCGCCCGACGCATCACTGGCACCCAACTACCTGCCATTGAACACCTTCACCACAGCAGACGTCTGCGCAGAGCTCACAACATTATCAAGGACTCTTCACATCCCAGTCACAAACTGTTTAACCTCCTTCCATTAAGAAGCACCAGAACCAGCAGGTTCAGGGACAGCTTTTTTTCAAGCCACCATCATGCTACTGAACTCCACACAACACCATTAGATCACTGTATAGACACTGTATATAACTTCTGTACAATTATACATACAATGTACATATTACATATTATATCTTGTATACACCTCATTCTCCACACATATTGGGCTTTACGTACATCTGCACTATTTTATCTGTGTATCTTTATATCCTTACTGTACATTCTGTCCAACATTTCACATTCATGAATATATGTGTATATAGTGTGTGTGTGTGTGTGTGTGTGTGTGTGTGTGTGTGTGTGTGTGTGTGTGTGTGTGTGTCTACACTTCTGGTAGATGCCAAACTATATGCAATGACAATAAAGTTTTCATTCAACTTGTTCAATCCATTCTGGAAAATACAGAATACAAGTAAGTATTCATTCACAAGTAATGAAGTGTGGAAACTTGTAGGTCAGATGACTTTGTAGCCAATTTATTCTATTACACTTTGAATATAGGTTATTTAATGTGGGTAATAGAAGTGCAGCTGCAAATGGAAATGTCTATCGGCTCAAACACGGCAAAGAAGCACAAAGATTAGATTCCTTTATAAAGGAAGTATGAAAGAGGCGGGCCACAGTGGTTAGGGGTGGAGTCTGGCGTGTTAGCTCACCTCACTTGATGCGTGGCAGGTGAATTTTATCGTCTCTGTGAGCTCCGTAAATAAATAAAGCGAGTCAGCGGCCTAATTAAAGCCCAGCATGTAACGCCGGCTTGTTTTTGCTTATGTTGCAGAAGCAGCACGCTGACTGAGAGCCACTGTACCAGATAACTGCACAAGACCTTCATCAAAGGGCAGAAAGGCTGCAACAATTGGCACAGCATTAGGAAGGTCTTCAAATTTGTAATATTTTTGTTTATTTTGGTGATAAATATCTCAGCTCAGTGTGTGTTTTTTTTCCGTTTTTGGTCTCGTGGTAAACACGACATGGTAACACAGTTATGGAGAAATGAAAAATTAAGATATAAAATAACAGTCATTTGCTGGAAATGGAAAGTCATTTGCTAGAAATGGCAGACTAATCTGCTATGTAGATTTGTTATCTCCACTAGATTTCTCTCTCTCTCTCTCTCTCTCTCTCTCTCTCTCTCTCTCTCTCACACACACACTTTTTTTCATCTTTGCACACTCTGCTTTCTAGGGGCTCTCAGCGGTTTTTATTTATTTTTTTGATTACAGCAAATGGAATGTAGAGGATTAGAAATGTGTAATCCTTTAGTAGCTGTGTGGCCAGGGATTTGCAATAAATGACACATACAGCAGGACTTATGTCGCTTATGTTTTGGCTGTGCAGTCCTGCTGATGAAACAAATCTGTATCATTTTTTTTTTTTTTAAGTCTGAATTATAGCACACTGCTGAAAATCTTTGCCTTATTAAGGATTATTTGTGGATTAAGGAATGCTAAGTACATTCAAAGGAAAATCGAATACATATATATTTCCCACTCAAAAAAAAAAAAGGTGTCCACATTTGACATCTTTAGCTGTGCAGAAATTAGAAATTAAGTCCTACCCATGGATGACCATACCTTAATGCATATCACGTATTGGACTCATGGCATGTGTTTTTTCCTTAAAAGAACAGATCATACTTGTTTGAGAGAGATGATAAATAGTCGCTAAGGAATTCCTTGTGATTTGAACAAATCACAGTTTACTCTAAACTGTGTTCCAATGGAAAGTGGCACCACTTGTGTAGTGCTACATTTAAGGAAGTCTTTGGTTGCTATAAAATGAATTTCAGACTTATCAGATCAGAAAAGCAGTGAGTATTGACCAGCCTCTGGAATTTTATATAATAAATTAAAGAGTTTTTCCCTTTTCTTTTTTCAATGATAAGTTTTCAAAAATGTACACAGCCCAATACTCATGTATATTCTAGGGCCAGGCAAAAAAATCATAGACCTTAAGAGGATTTTTGTCACTTATCACTTCTTGCACATCACCGTTGAAGTTTTGTACTTGGCTCTTTTGCAAGAGATGCTAATCATTTAGTAGAGAATAAAGATTTCTTTCTTCTTTAACAGCAGGTGAGACATTTCATGCGTGATGGACATACCATTAATGACAAGAGGAAGCAAAGCTGTCATATTTTGACATTACATTAGCAAACTTTTCGAATGTCTACAAGCCTACAAATCAGTTTGTGTGCATGTACTTAAGTATATATTTGGTTGTATTTATATATTTCTATTTATGCAGAATTTTCTATTTCGCAGCAACTTTCTCGAGCAGCTCACAAACATGTAACACCAAAGTAAAGGCTTGAAGTAAAAATAAAAGCCGCCCACAGGCAAGCAGGGAGTTAACATCAATCACGGCAAGGAAAACATCTGGAGCTGGCGAAGAGCCGAGATGCCTTTTAATTCCCTCAAATTCCAGCAACATCCAAGCATCTGGGCAAACTGTTGGGTATCGTGACCATGATGATGTTTTAGTGCGTTTGTGCAGCTACACCAGGAGTTGCCTGCCAATAGTTGACACTTCTTCCATGTCTGCACCACGGATCAATCAAGAGCAGCAGGTAATGTTTGGGTAGAGACATTCAACTCCAGCTGAATACAGCCACAGGGGACAGCTTACAGGCAAACATGTTCAGTCGACGGGGGCCTAGACCCCATGCTGTAATTACTTTATTTGTCCATAAAAGGACAATAATTATTAAAAAAAGCAGACAAAGAAACAGACTAACTAATTGAACGTGACGAGTATCCTAAAAGCAAATGAGGTACGACTAAATGTCCCGCTTGCTAAAAAGAAAATGCTGAATTTACTTCAGGAAAGAAGAACATGTGAGCAAAGAGTTTCGTGCCAGCTACACAAACACACCAATCAGCGCAACTGACACAGTGAGCGGGGCAAGGCAGGGAGAAAATCCATGAGACCCTAGGACCAAAATGGGAATCCTAAATGAGGTGTGTCTTTCCTGCACACATGCACCTCATCAGAGCAAATTAAAGCTGCTATTCGATTTCAAACACCCCATTGCCAAACTGTGCTTAAATGTGCTTCCCAATGTAATTGTGTGTTATAAAAAATATATATTGCTATCAAGCTACATTTTTAGGGGTCTTGAAGAGCAGTTTTTCGAGCTTGGAATTTTTCTGATGCGGAAATCTCTGTGCTGCATTTGTTCCCTGAAACACTCATCTTTCTCGACAAGAAAGGACAGCAAAAGTAGACACGTGTGATCAAACATACATCTGAAATGAGTGATATAAAAAAAATCAGTCTGGTATTAAAAAAGAAGAAGGGAAAAAACAAGGGAGATATTGTGAGAAAAGAGGGATACTGTAGATGCTTTTCATCAGCTGGCGGTTGTGTTATCTGTAGCCCCTATCAGTGTTTAAAAGAGAAATGGAGGCCGATAAGAGGAATGAAGGTGAAACAAAAGACTAATAATTTAGACAAATAAAAAAAAAAGAATGGTGATTGGTTGCTGGTTATTTGAGACAAAATAGAAAGGCTGATCAATCGATAACTGAATCTGCCTGTAGGTTTTCAACTAGGTCATACGTTCTCCACATTTTGTGCTTGAGATATCTAACAAAATCCACTCACAGGCCATTTCCTTGGCAAAAGCACATTGGATGATGCAGCTATTAAAAATTAATGGACAATACAGTGCTCCCTGAATGCCAATTAAATCTTCAGAGGCCTGTCCTCACAGCCCTCTGAATACTGACGCAAACAATGAAATAAAACTGTCCAGAAAGAAAGCTTTCAATTACATTAGCAGTTTGCATAAATTGAACAGGCAAGTGCAAAAGCAAATATTCAATTACAGCCCATGGAAAAGTCTACATTCCTACCTTTCATTCTTCTGTTCCATTTCTTTCTATAGCTACTATTTTGTGAGGGGAAAAAAAATGTCACAGGGGGAGTTTTACAGAGAGCCTAAAAACCACTGCACACTAAAAGTGAGCACGCATTTGCCAACATTGAATGAACGAATGTAGTAATCCCAGCATGCAGTGCCCTACGAGAAAACCAGCACATCCAGTCCATGTCCCTGTTAATCAACTTTTTATTGTTCTTCATATCGATTGTCTGCTTCCACCTACATGAGAGTACAAGTTCACTCCATTTCACTCCAGCATAATTTGAGTGGGAAAAGTTGCAAAAACATAAATTTAGCAAAATATATACAGGAAATGTCTCAGTTCACACAATAAAATCTGAAAGAATGAAGTGTAAATGACAATTTATATGTGTGGATTGTTGAATCAATTTAAGTCACTTTTACTAGCGCTTTTACCAGAACAAGTAGCCACAAAGCAGATTAACGGGAATAAATCGATTACGAATATACATTAAATCAGAAATTAAACACTATATGAAAGTGTACCGGACCTCATTTAGGTCACACAGAACATTCATTCATTACAGGCCAATCACTTTTGAAGTTATTAACTGTTCACTGAGTGTAAAACTGTTTTGTGCCAATTGTAGCCTTTAGCCATTGCAGTGGTGTCTTTGACTTAAGTTTAGTAACAAAGTACATGAAGTCATTTTTTGGCTACTTTCTTGTTTTACTGAGTAGCAAAGATATTAGCAACTTTTGCTGTGTACTTAACTACATTTATTATTCAATATATGTACTTTTTATTCCACTATAATTTAATTGACAAAGACTGCTGGAACTATTTTCTGTCCGAATAGAGCTAAAATAAATCCCAAAAACTTTAAAAAACAGCTTTTGTTGAAGTAAAAAAAAAAGTACCATCCCTGGGAAGTGCATCAAAACACATTCAGCTCTAAATATTAGGTTTAACTTTATCTAAAATTATTAACTTTTAGTTTAATTTGCCCATAGAATACTGTTTATGTCTACTTTGGGACATGATACTGTCATTTTATTTGTTAATTTAATAATTTAATTTTTTTTAAAGATTCCAAATGCTGTGTTGAGGCGTATAACTTAATTTTTTTTTAATAAATAAAACCTCACAAATGAACCATTTTTAACTTTTCACTAACATGTGTCATGCTTTTGAAGACTAGTGCACCTTGAGGCTATGTTCTAAATGAAATACTTATGTGTTGGTAAAATCAGATATTCTATGACTTTTATTTGTCATATTGAAATCAGCTAAATTTAACTTGTACTGGTGTCATTATTGCAGTAAGGTACCTATATAACTACTCAAGTATGATTTTTGAATAATCTTTACAAATCTAAACCTTTGTAGCAAACTGTTTATATTAATAATAGTCCAAATCCACCTTCACGGTTCTTGAATGGAACTGTCCACAGTAATCTGATGTACAGTATCTATGGGCTGTTCATGTAGCTCCATCTTCAGCAGCTCCTCATGCAGAAACTACCATCATAAAGTGGTTTCCAAATAGGGCATCATGGTGGAATAACTGCATGATGTGAATATACTGCTTAATTGATTAACAACCAGACCCAAGTGGAACACAAAATATGTCTGCAGCACTAGAGCTATGGACCAGGAGTGGTATATCAGTTATCAGTTTCTCTGCTTTGGTGTACATTAATAAAAAATAAGTGAAACTGAATTGCCAGAATTTATCACACATGTGTACACACAGCTGCACTTAAAAAAAAAAAGCGGTTGCTAAATCCCACATATTCTACATTACACTACTTGTGCTTGGCTACACTCATTTACACAATGGCATGCTGCCAAATCACCATATATGGTAAACAAGTTTGTTTTCAAAAATCCCAGGATTTATGTTTTATGCAATTTATGCAAATTATGTAAAAGAATGGTATTATGTAAAATTGGGTAATGTACAGCTATCTATGGATTATTTCACTTATAACATAACCAATTGACAGCATTGACAAGTCAAAGCTGTCACTGATGTGATTGACTAAAATAACTGAAAGATAAAAAAAATACTACACATCTGTTGATTCAATACTACACATCTGTTGATTCAATAATGAAGCCTGTGATCCCAAACCATGCCTGTGTCTTCTTAATGGCAATTCAGGATTAACTGTTAATCACCATAGTCAGATTTATAGCCTCTAAAAAGATTCGCCAACAATATTGTACTCCTGCCATTTCTATGTGCAATTATTTTAAATATTGCTTATTTTGAGTGATTGATTGCTGTAATTCAATAAGGCACAAAAAAGAACAAGATCCAAAATAACTAAAAAGAAATCCGTATGTAATTTAAAAATCTTTAAATAAAAGGTCTGAAATGTGGGGAAAAACGTTTTTAAATATCAGTATACATGTAGACAAGGCCACAGCCTGCCAATTCAATTCAAAGAGGAAAAACCAACAATAATTAGCTTTAAAAAAAAATTATATCCTCATTACTCACTGTCATCAGCAGCATGATTCAACATTGTGTTGTCCATTAAATGCCTACTGTAATCATCGATATCCCACCTGATTTTCTATTCAACATTTACTGATAAAAAATGTTATCAACGTTTTCTTTTTTTTTTTAAATAGCTGTGCACGAAAAGACAAACATCGACTAATTGAATGGCAAAAGTACAAAAAGTATGCTTTCTTCCATCTGTATCATTGATGCTCCTTCCTAGACTCACTTGAAGTCAAGAGGTCAGATCTGAGTTGATCGAAACACCAAAAGTATGCCGTAAACAATAAATGAGCAGGCGTGGTAAACGACAGCTGTGCAATATGTCTTGCTGTCCTGTTCACCTTGCACTGACAGAACACAGGGTCTCCTGTAAATGTCATGACTAAAGCAATACAAAATGCAGCTCAGGCAAAAAGGGAGGGAAAATTTGCCAAAACGTACTGAGCAGGTGAACAATTTTAAGGCAATGAAGTAATTCTATTTCCATGTTAGCAAAGCTGATAATGAAATCTCACACTCCTCACAGCATCTCATGGCCTTCCGTCATAATTACTTGCGAAAATGTCAGGTGCAGTTTTCTCATCCTTTTTTTTTTTTTTTTGCTAGTCTTGTTGCCAGTCAAATTCATTTCTCCCTTTCATTTAAATGTGTATAATACATGCACTAAATAAAATAATATTCTAAGAACGTAATAATATAACATTTTATATATATTCTAATATTTACATATACTATAAACTATATTATGCACACATTTTATATAATATAGTAGGCAAATGTTGTAATACAATGCATACATGCATTATGACATAACATCAAATTCTAATTCTGTAATTCATTCACATGCTAAATTTATAGGCTAAATTCTATAACATACATATTCTATATACTCTAATAGTATAATACTCTAATACTATAGTACATACTGTACTATTTAAAATACTGTAATAATATAACAAATAAATCATATAATATTTTAATAAAAGTATAATGTATACTATATACTATAGTACTAGAGGACATGTATGAGGACAGTGTGACAGCAGTGAAGTGTGCAGTAGGAACGACAGACTGGTTTAAGGTGGAGGTTGGACTGCATCAAGGATCAGCTCTAAGCCCTTTACTGTTTGCAGTGGTGATGGACAGGTTGATGGACGAGGTCAGTCAGGAGTCTCCATGGACTATGATGTTTGCGGATGATATTGTTATTTGTGGTGAGAGTAGTGAGCAGGTTGAGAAGTGAGTGGAGAGGTAGAGGTACGTGCTGGAGAGAAGGGGAATGAAGTCAATAGGAGTAAGACAAAGTACATGTGTGTGAATGAGAGGGAGGACAGTGGAGTGGTGCGGTTGCAGGGAAAAGAGAAGCTAAACCAGCACAAAAAAGCATAGATGCTTAGCCTGTGTATAAAATATTACATGAAATGCATCACATGACCCTGAGTAAACCAACCACATTTACAAGCACTTATTTTAGGGAAAGTGGGTTGCAGTGCCCTTGTATGCATCAAATCACACTGATTCAAGATGGAGAGAACAGAATACCCTCTAAGCTGACTTTATTAAGCCACAAACAAACCCAGCTATGTCATGAGACGTGATAAGTGTGTAAAACACAACTGCAAACAGCCCTTCATATAGTATGCCTGTAAATATTATAGGCTATAGCTATTAAACTGATTGCCAATTCATGCTTGACAATTGAATGCAATAAATGTATGCATTGTGCACTTTTTTACAGTAACATGGTGGGATTGCATGAAATTTGTTCTCTGAAAATGAAATCGTAAGCAAAAGAAAAAGTCCCAATAATAAACTCAAACAAGAAATTATTGATTATAAAATTTGTATTATTATGGCATTCGATTCAAGTTTCCATCGACCACTTTTAAACCCATCACACACACAGGTTCCTTGCAAAATCCTATGTATCTGTACACTGTAATACTATAATTAGTAAAAGGAAATTATTTTAAACCCAATCTGGCCAATATTTTTATATTAATTATATTACCATTACTATATATGAAAAAATATAAACTGTCCCGTGCCATCAGAGAAGCGAAGCGTGCACACGCCAAGAGAATCCACAACCACTTCCAGGACAGCGGAGACACCCAGCGCATGTGGCAGGGCATCCAGGCGATCACGAACTACAAGACAACTTCACCTGCTTGTGACCGCAACGCCTCCCTCCCAGATGCGCTGAACGACTTCTACGCCCAGTTCAAGGTGCAAAACAACATGGTGGTGAGGAAGACCACTATCCTTCCAGTGACCAGGTGCTCTGTCTAACCACAGCTGAAGTGAGTTATACTCTATGCAGAGTTAACCCACGGAAGTCTGCTGGACCAGACAGCATTCCTGGCAGAGTGCTCAGGGAATGTGCAGAACAGCTAGTGGATCTTCACCGACATCTTCAACATCTTCCTGAGCGGCGCCGTTGTTCCTCAAGACGACGACCATCATTTCCGTGCTGAAGAAGTCTACTGTCTCCTGCCTAAATGACTATCGTTCCATCGAGCTCACACCGATCGTGATGAAGTGCTTTGAGGGGCTCATCATGAGGCATATCAAAACCCAGCTACCACCCTCACTGGACCTCATGCAGTTTGCATATCGTCCAAACTGCTCCACGGGTGATGCCATTTTCATGACCCTTTATCTGGCCCTTACCCACCTAGACAACAAGGACTCATATGTACGAATGCTGTTCATAGACTTCAGCTCAGCATTCAACACAATCAGCCCACAGCACCTGATTGAGAAGCTGAGCCTACTGGGCCTGAACACTTCCCTCTGTAACTGGATCCTGGACTTCCTGACTGGGAGACCTCAGTCAGTCCGGGTCGGAAACAGCATCTCCAGCACCACCACACTGAGCACTGGGGCACCTTTAGGACTGTGTGCTCAGTCCACTGCTGTTCACTTCGCTGACTTACGACTGTGTAGCAATGCACAGCTAGAATCACATCATCAAGTTCGCCAATGACACGACCGTGGTGGGTCTCATCAGCAAGAATGATGAGTCAGCATACAGAGAGGAGGTGCAACGGTTAACAGCCTGGTGTGGAGCCAACAACCTGTCTCTGAACATTGATAAAACAAAAGAGATGGTTGTTGACTTCAGGAGAGCACAGAATGACCATTCTCCACTGATCATCAATAGATCCTCCATGGAGATTGTCAAGAGCATCAAATTCCTTGGTGTTCATCTGGCAAAGAACCTCACTTGGTCACTTAACACCAGCTCCATCACCAAGAAAGCCTAGCAGCATCTCTACTTCCTGAGAAGGCTGATATCTAATGGTGGTGGAAACAGGCGACTTTTAAACCACTTTCCACTTTTTTTCTACAACCTTTTGTGTACATCACAGCTACATTCTTGCTCTTACTCCCTGAGATGAATGACTACGAAAATGTGTCCCATGTAATACTTCATATTTATACCTGTATGAAATGGGAAGTCACGGTTAAACAATTTCCTTTGCAGAGTCACCAAAGTGGATTAAATATGTAAAACACATCAATAGGAATAATTTTCAAATATAAGGGTGCTAATAATTCTGCCACACATATTATTAAACAACATTTTAATAATAAAACTGTACTGGGTAAACAATTGTTTGATGTTCATGAAAGCAAAGTATTTTTGAAAAGAAATCTCAAAACGTTAAAAAATACGCAATTCTACATTGCCCTCTACGTCCATAATTAACAAGGGTGCCAACATTAGTGCATATCATAAGAATTATAGCCTGTATATATATATATATATATATATATATATATATATATATATATATATATATATATATATATATATATATATATATATATATATATATATATATATATATATATATATATATATATATATATATATATATATATATATATATATATATATATATATTGTTGTTGTTTTTTTTTTCATCTGTGGGTAGATGTTTTATTATGTAAAGTATATTTGTTTTTTTCAGACAAGCCTCTACTTTGTGACATATTCTGAGCAGGTCACCAGCCTGTACACAAACACACACACACACACACACACACACACACACACACACACACACACATACTCTCTCACTATCTACTCCCTTCTCTGTCTGTCTGCGCCACTCTTTCTCATTTAGCCCTGCTTCAGATTCTAGCTAAACCATGCATGAACCTTGATTTTTTTTACTAATTTATAGAGTTGTTTTTGTTGTTAAAGGATGTGGGACATCCTCAGAGAGGGCACTTTATAACAGCTGCAACATACCCATGAAAGAACTCTGCTACTTTATGGCCATATTGTGTTCCATTGTGTAAGCAATACGCCCCGGGTGTAAAGGCGCTAAAAGCGACGGCCTGACCAAAGCTAATGCTTTTTGCTCTTGAATGAACCTAATGGAAGAAAAAGAAGTAAGCTAGTATGTGTGGGTGTTTGAGTTTGTGTATTTATGTACTGGTGTATGTGTTTGTGTGGTTATTGGAACACATCCATTTTATAAATGCAGAAATATTGCTGATGGTCGCTCTATCTATCAGTCAAGCCAGCCGCAAATTTGAGTCGTTGCCACGTTGCCAAGCAGGTGCTAACTTGATCTTTCTCAACAGTAGCACAAAAACAGATAGTTTTATCACACACATCGCCTGACTAACATCTGCATTTGTAGCTCTGGTGTTTTGCGCAAAAGTGGTAATGATGAATAGCACACTGCTGGGATCTTATTTGTCTCTATGATCAATGTTATCTGCCATCGCCTTTTTCTTTTCTTTTTTTCCCCTGTGACGCTGACGTTTCCCGCTACTTCAGGCCACTGTTCTTTTGTGTCTCACTTAAGATAATGTCACCGGAAGGGCACGAGGAGTGCTTTCGTCTCTTCGCTTTCTCCCTCTCTCGAAAAACTCCACTCCACTCCTGCGCTTTTTCATCAAGCACTCAAGAAGACATGGGAAAGTGTGTTAAAAGGTTATCAATGGCCTTAAATGATCACTATCAAAGACAAATACTCACTGCCTAACACACCACATGGCCTCAGATAAAAAAAAATACTCCTGATGTGGAAATGCACTGACAAAAGCGAATCAGAGTGAAATCAAAAGAAGAAGAAAAAAATATTTCCAAAGATATCAGAAATGTTCCAAAGCGTTGCTGTCAGCGTATAAACAATGTTCTTGTTGAAACCTTGACTGAACTGTGTGATCTCCTAAACCCTGAAAACAAAATGTCTCTTGGGAGAGATCAAGAAGTGAGGAAACATTTGGCTTATAGCTGAGGAATGCTGAAAGAGCAGCGAAGATGTGCATTTAAGTCATGACTGCATGAAGTAGGGTTTTCCCTAAACAATCTGAGAGAAGGAGGAGGAGATAGAGAGAGAGAGAGAGAGAGAGAGAAGAAGAAGAAGAAGAAGAGAGGGAAAATGAGAGCTTTAACAAAAGAGAAAGAGAGGGGGAGAGAGAGAGACGGACAGAGAGAGGGAGAGAGACAGACAGACAGACAGAAATATTGTACAGTAAGATAAAGTGAAGCAGAAGGAGAGAGGAGAGAGAGAGAGAGAGAGAGAGAGAAGAGAGAGAGAGAGAAGGAGAGGCAGAGAGAGACAGAGGGAGAAGACCAGGAGAGACAGACAGGTTGTGAGTTGAAAAGAAAGAGAGAAAGAGAAAGAGAACAGGAGGAAAAGACAGATATAGAGAAAAGCGATAGAGAACAAGAGAGAAAGTGGAAGAGAAATAGAAGAGGAGAGAAAGGCAAACATATGGAGGGAGAGCAGGAGGAAGAAATAAGAAAGAGAGAGAGAGAGAGAGAGAGAGAGAGTAATAAAAAATAGACCACAAAAGATGTTAAAAGGAAGAAAAGATAAAAGAAAAACATGACGTGAGTCTAAATGTTATGTCACTGATCCAAAATACACAAAAAAATAAAGCATATAGGTAGAGGGAAAAGTTTAATACTTTTCTTATTTATAACTATTTTATAGGAACAGAAAATACATAGTCTGAGGAAGTGTTTTATGTAGTAAAATGTAATTTTTTTATTTAACTGTCAGAAACTGGTGCATCAACTGTACAGCTGTAATCATCACATGAATAATTTGGTTTCATTTGCCAATATGGCTTTCACATTTCTACTACAAAAAAAAAAAATTGATATGCTAATAAAACATCTCCCAGGATGTAACGCTTTCTCCCACCTCTACCCATACACACAAACACATTACCATTAATTTATTATTTTGTGGCTTCAATAATTTGTTTGCACACCTAACTCTTTGTGCACAAAATATTATAGGATAAAATAGAGAAGATATATAAAATTTTCCTTGAGATATGCCTTTACTTTGGTTAAGACTCTGTCTCAACAAGTGAAAAACTTTCACTCCTTCCACTTGTAAGTTTGTAGTTCTTAAAAAAAAAAAAAAAAAAAATATATATATATATATATATATATATATATATATATATATATATATATATATATATATATATATACACACACATTTGTATGATACAGCTGCAAATAAGTATTTGAACACCTGTCTATCAGCTAGAATTCTGACCCTCAAAGACCTGTTAGTCTGCCTTTAAAATGTCCACCTCCACTACATTTATTATCCTAAATTAGATGCACCTGTTTGAGGTCGTTAGCTGCATAAAGACACCTGTCCACCCCATACAATCAGTAAGAATCCAACTACTAACATGGCTAAGACCAAAGAGCTGTCCAAAGACACTAGAGACAAAATTGTACACCTCCACAAGGCTGGAAAGGGCTACGGGAAATTGCCAAGCAGCTTGGTGAAAAAGGTCCACTGTTGGAGCAATCATTAGAAAATGGAAGAAGCTAAACATGACTGTCAATCTCCTCGGACTGGGGCTCCATGCAAGATCTCACCGTGGGGTCTCAATGATCCTAAGGAAGGTGAGAAATCAGCCCAGAACTACACGGGAGGAGCTGGTCAATGACCTGAAAAGAGCTGGGACCACCGCTTCCAAGGTTACTGTTGGTAATACACTAAGACGCCATGGTTTGAAATCATGCATGGCACGGAAGGTTCCCCTGCTTAAACCAGCACATGTCCAGGCACGTCTTAAGTTTGCCAATGACCATTTGGATGATCCAGAGGAGTCATGGGAGAAAGTCATGTGGTCAGATGAGACCAAAATAGAACTTTTGGGTCATAATTCCACTAAACGTGTTTGGAGGAAGATGAATGATGGGTACCATTCCAAGAACACCATCCCTACTGTGAAGCATGGGGGTGGTAGCATCATGCTTTGGGGTGTTTTTCTGTACATGGGACAGGGCGACTGCACTGTATTAAGGAGAGGATGACCGGGGCCATGTATTGCGAGATTTTGGGGAACAACCTTCTTCCCTCAGTTAGAGCATTGAAGATGGGTCGAGGCTGGGTCTTCCAACATGACAATGACCAAGCACACAGCCAGGATAACCAAGGAGTGGCTCTGTAAGAAGCATATCAAGGTTCTGGCGTGGCCTAGCCAGTCTCCAGACCTAAACCCAATAGAGAATCTTTGGAGGGAGCTCAAACTCCGTGTTTCTCAGCGACAGGCCAGAAACCTGACTGATCTAGAGAAGATCTGTGTGGAGGACTGGGCTAAAATCCTTCCTGCAGTGTGTGTAAACCTGGTGAAAAACTACAGGAAACGTTTGACCTCTGTAATTGCAAACAAAGGCTACTGTACCAAATATTAACATTGACTTTCTCAGGTGTTCAAATACTTATTTGCAGCTGTATCATACAAATAAATAGTTTAAAAATCATACATTGTAATTTTTGGATTTTTTTTTTAGATTATGTCTCTCACAGAGGACATGCACCTACGATGACAATTTCAGACCCCTCCATGATTTCTAAGTGGGAGAACTTGCAAAATAGCAGCGTGTTCAAATACTTATTTTCCTCACTGTATATATATATATATATATATATATATATATATATATATATATATATATATATATATATATATGTTTGAGGCTTTATGTGCTGATAGCAATTACAGATTCAACTGTTTAAAAAAAAAAACACTCCAGTGTATCAATCTGATTTTTTTTTTCTGTAGTAAATGTTCAGTCAAGCAATTAATGAGCTAACAAGCACACAATATACAAGTAAAATGAAATACGGATTATAATTAGCTATTCAATCTCACACACTTATATCTCGTAACGTGTTGAATCAATATCTATGTTAGGGTTCTAAGAAGATTTGTATTTTGGTATCAGAATGTAGAACCTCATAACCATGACAGTACTGATTAAAAAAACTAGTCTGTTCTTTTCACATGGTCATTCTAAAAAATTATTAAAAATGGATGAAAAAAACAAAAAAACTATATAAAAGATACAGAGCAAAAGCACTTCACTTCACACACACTTTAATAGCTACAAAATAAAATGTGCTTATGATGCTTAGGAAATGAATTGTGCATTAGATGATGCTGAGGTTCCATTTCTCACATGCTTCCTTCATTGACAGTATCCGATATACACGCTAAATTAAAAATGAAGACGTTTAGCAGAGTGTTTTATAATCAGAGTAAAATGGGTCAGTGATGAGGAGTAGTGAAAATAGTGCAAGGCATTGTGGGTATAGCAGCACCTCTGAAACACCTCAGTGCCTCTGTTTTTAATATTTCATCGGAGTTGCTTAAAGAATCAATGCAGGATGACAGGTGACCTGGCCGCACCGAAGCTCCTTTGAACGGCCTTCGGATGTCTCGTGAATATTTGAGGTGCAGGGACTTTTGTAGATAGGAACACAAATCCTCAGGTGTTCTTTCTCTCACTCTTGCCCCTATTTTGCAGGTCTTTGTAGGTTTATTTTTTAAGCAAACAATCAAAGAATGTATAGTATTAGAATGTAATGCTTGTACAAAATGGATTGTAATGGAGGCTGGATGGTACGGCGCATTGCAGAGCTGTAAAGGGTTAGTTTACATGTTTCATCTCCACGAGGCAGCGTTTTTAACTGCATATGATTATCAGCAAATTAAAATTACTACTTTATTAACCACAAACATCTGTGCCTCGAGGATATGAAACTTTTAAAAAAGAAATACATATAAGGTAGGAAAATTTTTCCATACACACACACACACACACACACACACACACACACACACACACACACACGAGTTTTGCTATATCTGTAAGAAGCAGAGAATATTGAGGACATTTGACACCTATTTCCACACCAAAGTGTACTTCTCCACTATATCACACAAACTCGTATGAACACTCAAGTTTTAATATCTTTGAAAGGACTCTGTGATTGAAAGAACATTTGTCCCTATTACATTATTATAAGGAATTTTCTAACCCGCAATTTCCACTAACTCACACACAGAGATAGAGAGAGAGAGAGAGAGAGAGAGAGAGAGAGAGAGAGAGTGTTTTGATTTCTCTGTGATTATGAGGACATTTCACCCTCAACTCCAGCCAAACTCCAGGTTTGAGTCTTCTACAGTAGTTCAAGTTGAGGGAAAAACTTAATGCTACCACACTTAAAGACATCCTATACATGTGCCTTTAACTTTGTGGTAACAAAGGAAGGATTTATATATCTGTAAGAACTAGGGGATTATAAGGACATTTTTTTCAACTCCCTCACCTCTATCTCCACCCCAAAACTTACTCCTTCACTATCTTACACAAGCTCAAATATGAACACTCAAGTTTTAATAACTCAGTAAGGGCCCAGTGACTGTGAGGACATTTGTCACTATCCCATTCTGTGGACATTTGTTTTCACCCCAAACTCCCAGTTCTTCACTAAATCTCTCTCCTCCCTCCCACTCTTGCGCTCTCTCTCTCTCTCTCTCTCTCTCACACACACACACACACACACACACACACACACACACACACGCAGAGCTTTACTATCCAAGTATGGACCAGGTGATCTGTGAGAACGTTTCACACCATCATATCATTATAAGGACATTTCCCCCTCAAACCCATTTCACCAAACCCTATTCTCAGAACTCGACTCAGAAATACATATAACACACACACACAAACACACACACGACTTTACAACATCTGACACCATCCTCTCACTATGAAGATATTTTTCTTCCCCCTAAATCCCAATTCCTCCACACAAACTCCCACACTCCCACACACACTGCAGCGTCTAAACATGCTCATATTCAAGTTAAAATAAAAACCCTGCAATCAAATTTTGAGGATCGCTAAAAACCCTCAGTAATAAACATTTTCATGGTACAAACAAATAAAAGGTAAATAGAGCAGTGCTAATTTGTGCTTCAGTCATGCTGTACGGCTCGTATGATTTAATGAGTGCCATGTGCATATAATTACTTTAATTGCTAACATCTTTCAGCAGGATTTAAATGTATTAACATTTGTGATACATATTCAAGGCAAGCGAGCTAAACACCGTGCTCAGTCACTTTTTTTTTTATTTATTAAACAAATTCAGTGCTCTGAAACAGGCCACAAACAAAACAAATCAAAATTGTATCATCTAAAATTTAGCCTAATCTCCCTTAAACTTCGAAACATAACTTGATTTAGCCTAAATTTAGCTTATGACTAAAATGTTATGCTGTATAGAGTACACTGCAGTGTACTATGTTTTGGTCATAACACAATTATGAAAATGTTAGACTAGTTGATTTTATTTTGCTCTGAGGAATAGTTTCTGCTGCTCTTCGGTACCCAGGCCAAAAGTCTGAAATACAGTATAGCCCAGGTGGCTTTTATAATCCTCAGAGCGTCTTATTTTATTTCCACTTACTCAGAAGCATATTGATTAATGGGCTGCTCTGTCACCAGAACATTTTACAGGTCGATTTTTTGTCTGCCACCAAGGAATGTGGTAATCCTCGATCCTGTAACAGATCTCCACAAAACAAAAATAATAATGACAAAGGATAAAGCCCCATTCATACAACTTTATAACTCTATTCATACATACATACATACATATATACATACTTACATATAGTACATACATACACATTTTCCGTAACTCCATATAGCACATACTTCATATTCTATTTATATAAATTTATTTGACTGCATTATTGTTATTTGCATTATATTACATTGTAAATCAAAGGCCAGGCATTAAAAGTGATTCCGTGTGTGTTAGACTGTGTCTGGTTATGCACACTATTACACTATATAAAAAAAATAATTGTGGACACGTGACCATAAGATTTGTGCTTTCTGAACATCCCATTCCCATTTGCTGTTATAATAACCTATAATAATTTTTTTTGCAGAGTGTGGTTGTTTAGATTTGTGCTTATTTACCACTGTTAGGAAAGTCAGGTACTGATGTAGGTTGAGAAGTCTTGGGGTACAGTCGGTGTTCAAATTCATCCCAAAGGTGTTCAGTAGGGGCCATTGTCATGCTGGAACAGGTTTTGGGTCTCCTAGTTCAAGTGAAGGGAAAATGTAATGCTTCCCCACTTAAAGACATCCTTGTGGTAATTGTTTAGAGAATAATATGGCTGAAAAAGTCATACTAGTCAGACACATATAATCTATGTGTCAAATAAAATGTAGAATTTGAATCAATTTGTACTCTTTTACTAAATGATCGCTGCTCCACCCTAGAAATTAGAGCTCTGTAGGTTGACAGATAAAAAAACACTTAAACACTGCTTGAAAGTAAAGTTTCCTAGTGACAAAAGAAAGATGTAAGAGAAGCTATGAAGGAGGAAGAGGAGGAGGAATGGAAGTCACGTTACAAGCATTCTCTCTTTGAGTAGGAAAGCTGTGAGTAACTCCAGGTAGAATCAGGAAGGCTGGGAATCAAATATAGCTAATCATCCTGTGACGCTGCAAGGCAATATATGAGATGGCCTATCGTCAGTGACTTAATTAATTGTCTTAGGATTTGGATTCATCTGGCTTTCTTGCAGAAATGAGAACAAAAGACAAAAAGATGAGACGGGAGGCAGAACGAGAGAGAGAGAGAGAGAGAGAGAGAGAGAGAGAGTGTGCAAGTGAACGTCAGTCTTTAATTTTGAATATTACACGTTCCGCCACAAGAATCTCTAATGAACTCCATCCAAATTCATTTGAATGGTTATCAGAGGCAGATTTGATTTTGCCATCCATTGTGTGTGATTATTGATTGTCCCAAGAAAGGTGGGGGTAAACAGCAGGTAATTAGTATTCATAGACCCTTTGCTGGATTACTCTCAATACTGCTTTTATTAGCCTCCAAGTGAATAGCAGCGGGTTGGGGGCTGGAGGGGGAACTGTCACGCGCTGTGCTGAATAAGTATTAAGCTCATGTCCTGCTTTCATACTCCTTTTATTCAAAAGTGATTATGCGATATAAAGGGAAAAACTCAAGTAAAGGACGGATGCCGAAAACAAAGTTGACAGAACGTCCTTAGCTGAGTGCTGGTTATAGATAGCGGTGTTACGTCAAGGCAGGCTGGTAATGTGGACCCAAGAAGAGTGCATGTGGCTAGTTCATGTTTTCTAAACAGGACAAACAAAGGTGACAAAAGGAGAAGCATGTGGCGGCGGCGATGTTATTGACGGAAAGGGATTACGATGAGCTCTCATGGTGCAGCAGCGGCAGAAGGATGAGCACAGTGGGGACCAGGGCAGCACGCGCTCTGTTTACTTGCGCTAATCACTGCCTTCTTCATTCCCACAAACACTGATTACCGCAGCCGCAGCGGGAGGCCATCGGAGTGTATGCTTTCTGCCTCTGCCACTTTAATTTGCTATTATGAAACTTGCAACGCCATTGGCACATTAGCAATGTCACTCGGAGGCTCGTTCCGAGGCAGTAAATGGTAATTGGCTCGCCAGAAGGTACTAAGTTGCTGTTGTTCCGCATTACACGTCTCAGCTTGTTTGCATCGGAGGCCAAAATGTCCCTTTTAACGTCATTGGCTATTGAGGTTAAAGTATTTTCAGTAGGGCAAGGTGATGCTTAACAGTTGGTGACCTCTTTTTACACGGATGTCTAAAGTACTCCTGATGGCAGTGCCAGGCATTTCGTTTAGCAGAATTGTGAGCTGGTAGATTTTTTTTTTTTAGGAAACTAATTTACAGAAAAGATGTTTCTGCTGCTGTTTCATCCTATTTACTACAAATGGCACCCCACGAAGCCACCACATTGTGCTTAGTGAACTTGTTCATAATGGCCTGATTTGCACAGATATCTCGACTGTTGTTTGGTTGTGGTTTAGAGTGGTTAAATGGCACAAAAAAACCCAAAAACGTTTTATGCCAAAAATTCATGAGTTCTGTGATAGAGGTGGAAATTCTTAGAGGACGAGACCCTAGAAATAATGTTTGTCCAACGGTTGCTTTTTACGGTGCATGCACGGAGACAGAAGGGAGTCTACCTTTTCTTTCACAACCGATGCATTATTTAAAAATCTCTTAATGGCACTTAGGAGAGAGCGAGTCAGCGAGTGTGTGAGAGTAAGAGAGAGAGAGAGATATCGAAGAAGCATCGCGAGCAGTGCACCTAATTAAAGCAACCCTTTTTATTTATGCACGTCTTCCTTGCACTTTAGGCTCGACCAGGTGGGCCCATTGGAGCTCTGATGGATGGCTGGCCCTCGGGCTCGGCTGTCTTGTGTCGACTCCGGATGGCCATATTGATTACACCTGCTGCCAGTCTTCCCCAGAGCTGCCAATAAGCCCTATCAAGCATTCGACAAGGAAGGGCCTTGCTAAATAAAGGCATCAATCTGGAATCAGCAAGCTGAGACTGCCTTAGCTGCAACAAGAACGAACAAAATAAGGCCCCTCTGGTATATGACAGAGTTTTCCAACTATGACTCTTTCAACTTCAAATGTACACCATGCTTCTAGCTGCTCAGTGGCGTTTTTTATATCAGATCATAAAAATGACCAGGAAGGACTCATATGTGGAACTGAGTGAAGGTGAAACCATTTCTTTCCAGTTCTGGCATAATTACTCACAACTATTTTTTCCTCATCCTCTTGTCTGAAGCTGACTCTGCTACAGGAACAATCTCAATGCCACTATATATCACAGAAGGAGAAACAGAGGTGGCAAAACAACACATTTCACACCAAGACAGCATTTTCTTCAAAGGATACACTGTCATGTGTGTCAGTGTGTGTCAGTATGTGTGTCTGTTTTACAGCAAAGCGCATTGCCACAAAAAAGAAAGCACTAATCCAGACAACAAACAGCCCAGGATTGTAATTAATTCAACAAAACTGTTCCCACAGAATCTACGATTACAGTGTGCAAACGGGCTGCATAATTATACGCTAAAAAGTTACACAATTACAGCCACACGCTCTCGTTCCGCCAAAACAGGTGCATAAATGTATGCAAATGAGGACAAAGCCTATAATCGGTTATCTGTTTCAATGGCGTTGGGAACACGGGGGAGCAATTTCTGTCTCACATCACTTGTTCCAGCATTATGAATGACAAAAGATCAGACACACCCCTTGTAAGACAAGGTAATTCTTTCCATACAATCATTGGGAAGAAAGAGAAAAGAAAAAGATGATAGGTTTTATACAGTAACGGTTTTGTGCATGATGGAAGAAGGGCGTCTCACTCATTTCCAGCTATTGTGTTATTAAAGTCTCTTTCAAAGATATTTACTAGCCCAGAATGCAGCCAGGATTACATTAAAGAAGAGAGATGAGACATTGTCCGACAGCCACCGCTTATCAGCAGGCAAATCAACATACTTTAGTCATTGACCCCCTTGCCCAGTGGCACTCATTAGGCCAAACTCTGACAGTGATGGAAGAGAAGTCTCTTCCTGCAGGTCAGGGATGAGAAGATTAGCCAGTGTCATTAAGAGCTTCCTTTCTCCAAAGCTTCACAGTCTGGGCAAACTCTTTCACCTCGCACAAGGAGCCCCCGTGTGCATGTGCGGCTCTCAGGGGACTATCCATCCCTTTGTTTCATCCAGCTCTCTTTCCCATACGGAGGGTAACGGAGTGAAAAAAAGAGGAGCGCATCCGCAAGAGGTAGGCTGGAGTGCAGCTTCTCCAAGCGCTCGAGGCTTTATGGGCACACAGAGCTGAGTGCTCAGGAATGAGAAGGGATCAACTGCAGCTTTACAGCACTTTCTAAAGGAGGTGAGGCTGAACGAGACAATTCGCTTTTCAGCACCAAGGCATATCAAGTTAAGCAAACAGTCGGGATGAAAAAATAAAGATATATGTACGCCAGTGACCTTTAACACTGCTTCCTTCGTATTAGGTTTCATAGTCAGTATTTGGCTGAAATATTCTATAGATCTGATCATATGTTTATAACATATGTGGATTATTATTTTCTTTTTTTAAGGTAAGATCAAAGTTGAGCTAGAAAGCATCAAGGTATTGTATTCCTGTCTCGAAAAATACATTCGCCTGCGTTAAAATAAACTTAGTAGCACATATTGGTAAGTATATCAACTCACCTGACAAAACCAATTAGTGTCGTCTGTGAACAAGCCAACTGTTTCTGACTGAGACCTCACCAGATGAGGTGCTGAAAACCTGCTCAGTCCCACAGTGAGCCAATTATTTTCAGTTTTGCAAATACGCCTCTCTCTCAGCAGCGAAGCGCACAGGACTAGAATCACAGGGCTGGTACTCAGTGCCGACACAGACACATTCAAAGGATCCAACTGCCGCCCCTCCACCTCTCCCTCGTCCCACCTCCACAAACACACTCATCGCTGTGCCTCCGCTAACTGCACTTCTAAAAATAATGCGACGTGTAATGTTAACACAAAAGCCTGATGCAATGAAGCTGATTGCTATGTGTAATAAATAGAAAAAAGGAAGAAGTAGAAGAAGGAAAAACACATGAGGAGGTAATAGAAAGTGAGAGTTTGGGTAGCTCACGGTGGCGTAGGGATACTTTCCCTGCAATATGTGGGAAGTGTGGCTAATTTCATTCTTTTCCAGGGGTGGGTGCAAACGAGAGAGAGAGAGTGGCATGTGCTTCACCCACGAGCTGTATTGTAGCAGACACAACGAGCTGCTCCATCAAAAGGGGTATTCATTCTCCCCGGGCCATTTCCCCAGCAGGGAAGAAGAACTGGTACTAAGATTTTTTGTTTTTCATTGCTATCATTAAACCTGCAATGTAGAGAAAAATCTTTTCCCGCTTGGGTACGAAGGAGTGAATGAAAGGAATGACTATTCGAGGGCAGGTGCATAAAAGAAAGCTAATTCCCCTTATCTAAACCTCCAACAGGGATTTTAATTGGCCATTCAACTATTCAATTACAGAGAGTTTGAATAGCACTTATTTTTAATTTTTTGACCTTCCGTTATAACGACGTGTGAAATCCATTATCCAAAACCTGTTTGCTATAATACCATCACACTGAGAAACACACATTCGTGGCCAGGAGTCACGCGGCTGTAAAGTCTACAGAAGCCTGCTTTACACCGGCTTTGAGTGTTTTCCTGAAACCAACAAGAATCTTTTCTAGGCAGATTATTTATAGTCACTGTCATTACATTTCATGTGGCATTACACTAAAACACAGCTGTCTATTAATAAATAGTTTGTTCTTATGCCGTTTTATTTCATTCGAATATGTACATGTTTAGAACACCAGATGTTAACATGAGTTATGACTCTGTCTGCTTCGTCCTGATGTTCTATTTCTGCTTGGAGCTTTCTGCACTTGTGAATGACTTGCTGCTACTGTGGTCCCGCAGGGACCCTCAAAAGCTTTTGGATTCAGTAGATTCTGATTATGCTAATTAACCTGAATGTATAGGGTGATTAAAAAGTAACTGTACATTATTTAATCAAATTGTACATGGACTTTATTACATGGGAAAATTAAAGCACATTTTTTTTAATTTCAACGTAGGCAATGGTGGCTTTAACCAGTTTCGTCAAATGACCAGTAATGGAATGCAAAGTCTTCTGAAGGATTCCAAAGGATTATTTGAGATACTGCTAAAAACCTGAATCTGGTCAGTGCCACCAAGTCCTCCAGTGTGCAAAGCTTTGTCCTGTACATCTCCTGCTTCACATAGCCCCACAGGACTTCTTGGAGGTCATTCATGAGGTCCGTGTCATCCCAGCCTACATCCTGGAACATGCTGGTCTAACCACACATGCACAGTAAGAGCAAAATAGGGTTGTGCATCATCCTGCATAAAAATAAGGTCACTAACTTCTATAGCCATTACATATTGCCTAGTTAATTTTCACCCACCCTGTAGATGACATCTATCCGGCTGTAAGGTTTTTCTTCAGTAGAAGCATTCATGAAAGGGTTTTACATGTAGACCACAGCTTTTTAACACAGGTATAGAATGAATGGAGAGGAATTTTTTATATGCTGTTAAATGGAATATGATGTAACATAAAAGCAAGAGACAATTTAAAATTGGAAAAAAGTGTAATACAGTATATTTAGTTTTTTTATGTAGCAACATTGCATCCACTATCAATATATAAATGTCCACTTACTGTCCATTTTATTAATGACACCAGGACATTCATGAAGTTTTCCAGCCAATCCATTTGAAGCACAATGTATAAAATCATGCAGATACTGATCAAGAGCTTTAGTCAATATTTAGAATCAGAAGGGGAACAAATGCTTTAACTTGATGTGATTGTTGGTGCCAGATGGACTGCTTGGAGTCTTTCAGAAACTTTTGAAATATCTGCTATGGTTTTCACACACAATGGTCTCTAGAGTTTACACAGAATGGTGCAAAAAACAAAAAACACTGAATGATTGCCAGGTCTTTTGTTGTGAATGCTTTGCTAATAAGAAAGGTCAGAGGAGAATAGTCAGATTGGTTTGAGCTGCCAGGATCGATATATGTAGTAAAACATAAGACTGTATAATTTGACTGTAATATTTCAACATGTGGTGCCACCCAGAAGAGGATGGGTTTTTTTAAGAGTTTGGTTCCTCTCAAGGTTTCTTCCACATGCCATTTCAGAGATTTTTCCCTTGCCACAGTCACCACTCATTAGGGACAAACATTCTTTTATAATCACTTTATTTTTGTAAAGCTGCTTTGAGACAATTTCCATTGTTAAAATTGCAATACAAATACATTTTATTGAATTGATCTGAAATAAAGACTGTGTTGAGCAGGAAAACAATTCTGGTGGATGGTCTCCAACTGCAGATTACTGAGACCACAAAATCAGTTTTATCATGAATTAAAATGCCAATTCTGTATTTTTAAATGAAAATATGTCGTATAATATGTTTAAGTTCATTCGGTTGCACTCCACTAGGAAGAAAATGTGTACACGGTTTGAAGGATAAGTAACTGTTAGATAAATCATATTATCCACAAAACATTTCACCCTTGAGATAAGCAATATGTGTAATTAAGATGTGATGTCCTTGGTGCAGAAAAAATTATAGTGTAATACTTACATATTTAAAACTAATCTCAAATCGCATTCCATCTTTTTTTTTTTTTCCCTCTTTCTCAGCACTAGTGAATGCTTGGAAGCCAATGTGACAGTCGTACAGAAGCCAACACTACAGGACTGCATTACTAGTGGAACTGTGAAAAAAGGAGGAAACCATGTGATTCACAAAGAGCAAGGCACGGTGGGGTGCTCGCTCATAACGCAGGCAGCTATTACAGATTAAACCCTTTTGAATTCAAATTCAGTGCCTATAGACTCTGTGGGATATCTTTAAAGTTTCTTTAACAAAGTGTGTCAACATCGGGCTATTATAATAATACCAGCATGTCAGCGCCTGCTCCAGACTCCCTGAATAAGAAGATGTGGAGTTCAGAATGATGATCCAATGGCTGTGAAAGCACTTAGCCCGCATTAAGTCAATTCTCTTGTTAAGCTGATCGCAGGCGAATATTAATTGCTGCCTTTGCATTCAGCGGTGGTTCTTCGTGGTCGCGAGACATCCAATTAGTCAAAGTCACTGTGCAGGTTAGCTGGGTCAGGGAAGTTTTCAAAAGCCTTACTCTGCATTGTGATATGAGTGTAATCTGCTCCCCCTGCCCTGCGCCATGAAAGACAAGCAGGGAGGCACCAATTAAGGTAAAAAACAGCCTGTGGGCTTAATTGTGCATTGCAAAACATGACAATGGATGAGGTCCACCTTATTAGAAACTATCATTGCAAGAATTTCTGCAACAGACTCAATGTTGAACATCAAACCATTCTAGAACTAGTCAGCACCAAAGCTTTTATTTTTGCCAAATCACAGTGGACAGATCGACGCATCATGGTATACCCTGGAGTATATTCCAATCTAAAGGTTGCATTTGTTATCTGCTTTTAACTCTTGTATCTCATACCAGATCCTCTCAAAGGAAAAGGCACAAAAGAAGATCTACTTGCGTTCCATAGTATGTAGGTCAGCTGCCTCCGAGCAAGGGTCAGGCACCACGGCGCATTCTCAGAGCAAGTCTGGAAAAGAATCAGAGAATTCCTCTGCACCCAGTGGACTGGCTTTGTGTGTTTAATGTACTGTGAAAAAATGCACCAAGGAGAGAAAAGAGAGGGAAACAAGTGCACAACTAATACAGTATACCCTTGCTAATTCCCATCGTGCTTCTGGACAGATATTGCAAATTTCACTAGAATGGCGAATTAAACTGGATTTACTTCATTTCCCGCAGTAGAAAAAAAGAGGAGCATGTACAGAAAAAACAAACATAATTTCACCTCATTTGGCTGGATAGCGTGTTTGTTTACTTCCTGCCTAGCCAAGCACCTGAACTTGTTCGATAGCACAGAAATGCAGCCAAATCTTCAGTGAAACATGACCAACACATAACAGGATCAGCTCTGTGGTAATGCAGCAACTGGAGCAATGAGAGCTATTACCACGCATTGCTCATTCATCGTATAAGATTGGCTCACCCCAGTTCATTTGACCATATGGCAAGGCACAACACTGGAAAGAGGAAAACTCGTTAGCGTATTCTTCCTAAGGAACAACACCTACTAATATAACCACTCATGTTTATTCTGGTAATTATGCGACTTATTTATAAACATGTCTTTTGGATGCAATGCCAGTTTTAGAGCTATTTGCATCAGTCACTGGTCTGCTAGACATCCTGTCAAAAACCGGGAGACTCTGGCTTTTCTTGCCAAGTTACGCAAAACTCCAGAGGCATGACGGCGACATGATTTAAGATGTTCGCAAAAAAGTGCAAGATCTACAGCAATCTTGTCCAATGTTCTGTATCCCGAGATCCAAATCATATCAACCTGGATCTGGCAATACCTCAGCGGCATAACGCAAAGCAAGTAATACTAATAATAAAACCTCTCAATGACAGTATTTTTGAAAGAAGTAAACAGCTATAATATGTAAGCAAAAGTGGCAAAAAGAGCTCCTAAAAAAAACAGAGAATCAAAGGAGGAGTGTGATCTGCAGGCCAAAAGAAACTCAGAACTAGGAACAATGTTGCTATTTCTAGTTTGGCAGTATCTTGCAGAATTATTCTTTATTGGGAAAGTACACTAGCGCATGCAAGGAATAGACTGTTCCCTTGTTTGTAAACAAAAAGAGACATATGTGCAACCTTTCTGCCAAAAGCTCTAACTAGCCAAGCAACCTGATACTTCTTGGTTATTATCTGACTGAGGAATCAACCAGGAAATTGATTTCCTGACATTAGCTTAAATGTCATCCAGTTCTTATTATGATGGATTAACACAAAAAAACAGGAAGTACTCTTCAGCTAAACGCTTTCAAATAGTGTAACTGTATGTTGTAAGCTGAAGAACGCGACGGGAGAACAGTCGATGACTGGACACGCATGTCAAAGAAACTCTATTACTCTATACATTTGACTTGCTGCTTACAACATTGTTGCATGTGGCACATTTAAACTTTGTTTTACTAAAAGCCAAAAGTCTGACTAAAGCCAGTCAAAAATTAACCATGAGAATGAGATCATTTGGCTAGCTGGTTTAGCAATGTAAATTCTATTGTTAGAAGAATGCTGAGAATAGAGCCACCATGAAGAAAGAAAAGAGAAAGGCTAAATAGAAGGTTTAGCAATGCAGATGTTAGGTGAGCTACATTATGTGTTACTACAGAGCAAGTCATTTCTTAGTTAGCCAAATTTCTCAGTATGGTGGATAGAGGTGGATGCCAAAGAAGGACCTCCTCTGACAAGTTAATTTTTCAAAATTTCTGCAATCACAACCACCTTCTGTTAGCTTGCAAATGTCTCTAATTTGATAATTATGTTTGAAGAAATATAAAAAAAAATAAACCCAGCATGATATTTTCGAAAAAACTTTAAAAAACGTTGACACTACAGATGGTCTTCAAGTTTCAATGGTTGGATTTTTCGATCTTATAATGACGAAAGCGATACTACAAAATTGTAAAAAATATTTTACATACACATATAGTGTATAGTTTATACATTACTGTACTGTAAATTGCTGTTTTGCTAAATATTTTACTGTAATTTCTTAAATTATTATGAATTACAGTATACTACCCCATACTGATCACCATTCTTTAAGACTCCTGGGTCGGCTAGGTCATGTCTCGACTCGATATTTTTTTACTTGCGATGGGCTCATCGGAACGCATCTCCATCGTAAGTCGTGGACTTCCTTTACTTAGAAATCTTGCTTTTTAAAATATGTATAACACATAAGTTACATACCACAAATATGCAGCTGTCTCCTTCAGTCCTCCTACAGCATGTCTGGACCATTGTGATTCTACATAACATTGCTTCTAGCCCTAGGTCTTGTGTATTATATAATGTATTTGAATCACCGTCGTTGGTTCAAAGATAATATGAACTCCAATCTGATACAAATCCTGTCTTTCCTGATCAGATCGCAACATCCCGGCTTATTCAGTTATATATTCGGATAGCTGGCGCGTATAAATCCGAGCTAGCACATCTGCACATATGGTGCGAGCACAGACAAATACGCATTAATGCTGTCAAACAAATCACTTCCCACGATACTTCCGCCTCAGCAAACCTGGCAGTCTTTCTTTTTTTTTTTCTTTTTTAATTAACGCATCTAGGGCAGATGAACTTATGACCCGTGATGTGAATCTTGCTCTGATCTCTAGAAGGGCAGGTTTATTTATAAATTTATTTGTTTTATGTAGACACGATGTATTTATTGTTGCCCCAAGCTACAATGTTGCCCCACCACCCTTGAACACACACAAGCACAAACAAACCCCTCCCAAACATGTTGTCATGGTTTTCCAGCTGTCACTTTGAGCAATGGCTTGTCATTGTCATGCCGATGAACAGGTCGAATTGAGAAGCACAGCTGGAGTTATGTTAAGCGTAAGGCAAAGTGACAGAAATGCTAATCAAGTATCTAAACTGACAGCGCACAGCTATTGACGCGTATCAGCCAATCAATGATTTATTAGATGCAGGGGAAAAGCATGAATCTTTGTTCAAGTGCATCTTTCTGGGTAAACAAGCCACATAGCACTTAGAGGACAGGGCTCTGTGTGTAACTGTGAGTGTGTGCGTGGGTGCGTGTTCTATATATCCCAACCACAGGCTATGTGCTTAAGCACTATTACAAGAATATAGAGTGTCTTCGACGGAGTGTACGCTCTTTAAAGTGTCTCCGTTTCTGAGTAAGCTCTCTCCCAAGTCTTGTATCCCTCAAGCTCCGGCAACACCCTAATTATCGCTGCATTGCTCCGTACCTCTCCCTCATCTTTCATTTCAGTGCGCAGCTTTCCAGAGGGGGCCTGGAAAGAACAGGACAGCAAAGTTAAACACCACCCACCTCAACACAATCTACCATTAGTACTGCAAAGAACACACGCCATAAAAGCCATTCTGTCTTTTGCATCTCAGCCTGAGTTTGAGAAAAGCTTTTTTTTTTTTTAGGTGTCTGCTTGGTGGATGCCAATTAAAGTTGAGCCTTTATTTTAGAGATGCTTCAGTACAGTAGCCAATTTTCCCACATCAACAATTTGGCAGTGCATAATTTAGTCGTGAGGGGGAAAAAAAACAACATAAAACGAGGCTGCCTGCTCTCGGAAGATTAAGGTAAAGATGTGAGCTAATTAATAATTTCGCACACTGCAGTAGAACAGAATTCTGCACGCCTCTACTTGCATCTCTAAATGCCCCTCATAGTTTTTTCTTCATGGCCTTCCTAGAATATGATTATAGTCTACGATGAAGAGACTATAGCCTCTTTATTTCCATTAAGAAAAAATTTGTACATCGGGCAAAGCACTGGCACAGCTGCTTTCTGCATAATTTATAAATCTTAACATCTGAGCAAGCAAAGCCGTTTCACCGGTCCCATTGCAAACCCTGTACCAAGTTCATGCCTGCCAAGACACGGCGCCTCGCAGGGGCTGTTCGTTTTTAATAGCGAGCGAAGTAGAATAGCATTTCGAATAATGTTGATTATTCTGCACACCATGGCCAACATGTTGCTTTTCTTTGCACAAAGGCGCGAATTTTCCAAGGATAACAGATTGAACTGAAAAATGTGCTTCTGATTGCAGTAACCTTCCCCACATTCAGACTCGAACAGACTAGCCACGACGCACAAACTGTACAGTACAAGATTCATATTAGATAACTTAATTAACGCTATGCACAGCTAATAGCTCTAACCGTAAGCTGGGAAAAAAAATTACATGGTCCATGCAAAATGTCAAGGTCAAAAGTGTTAGACATTCCTAGCCTTGAAGATATTGAAAACATAAATACACAGACACACACACATATACGGAGAGACAAATGAGTATTCTCTATGGATCCCATTTGAGTCCTCCATTAGCTTTGATGCTGATAGCTATTAAAAAGATTTCTTGCTTGATGTGTGTAATTAATGTTCACTCTTTGTTCTCACTTCAGTGTTTGAGAGCAAGAACATTCCCAATTCCACACTCGTTCGACTTCATATTCAAGCTTAGCATAATCAGATTTTCTTTTTTTGCTCAAAAATGTGAAGGAGGTCTTTTTTCTTTGATGACAGCATAACAACATCTCAGTCATCCCAGCATCCCAAGTTTTTTCTAGTTTATAAAAAGAACTGAAGTTTTGGGGGAATTTGCATGCAAAGTGAGTACTCCTATAAACGTGTAAACACTAAGGAAGGGTGGATAAGCAAGGATTGGAGTCATATGCACTTCTAGAGCAATTCTTGTCATTGGCGAAGCCATAAATCACTCAAGCCATTACAGAATCCTATGAAAGGTGCACCCCCCTGTCCAATGAGTGGGTGTCATGAGTGTATGCAACCTGCCTGCCTTGACTATATACAAATGTCTGACTGAGTGATTGAACATTATCTTCTCTTGCCTCATAAAGCACCGCTTGCTGAAGCAACCTACAGGTAAAACATGATTCATCTGCACTACAAGTCATACCTGAGTGCTTACAGCTGTGAAAGATCAGAGAAGACCCCAATGGGGCTCTGATCCTGTGGTGATGATTTAGTGTAAATTTATATGCATCACACACACACACACACACACACACACACACACATGCATACACACATATCATGTTGATATCCTATGATAAAAGACTTCATTTCCTCACAGGCGGACTGACTGCAACTGTGTGTGCCAGAAAAAAAATTTAATAAAAAATCCAGAGACCACAGACTCATTAAACACAATGAGGCGGTGATTCACACCGTTCTATTAAGTAGTCTAGTAGTCATGGAAACAGCATTAGGAGTTCGTTGTTGATGTGCAGAATTAGGTTCTAATGAACCTGTCGTGTAAATCTGTAAACTTTTCTGTTTGGATTACTATTACATCCCATAATACAACCTATACCCTAATTCACATAATGATCAGCACATTTTTTTATTCCAATTTCTCCTGCTGGATTATGTATTTCCCTTTAGTCTTTGTGTAAATTTACAACAAATGACTTCAACCACAATGCATGGTCCTCATTAGCAGCGAATGCAAGTGCAGGCCACAAAGCCACACAGCGAAAAGCTGTTGCACTTAAATCAAATGTGCTGCCTTTTTGTAAAGTGAGCTGCTTGTAACAAAGCGAACACTTCGTACACAACGGAGGCGACTGCATGAATGCAATCGCGGCCCGATTGTTCACATGAAATCGATTCTATTTCGGCTTAACAGTCCTTTCCCTGTATCACTTCTTCTTATTCAGCTAAAATCAGCTTATTTTGAAGCAATCTGACGGGTGTGACCTGACAGGAATAACATCTAACAGACAGGGAAACACTTTTTCCTCTTTGTCTTTTGTCACATTTTGTTTGATTACGAATATGATCTGTCATGTTTCCCAATACATCATTATGCTGCCACCTTCAAAGGCTGTAATGCTGAGAGACAGAGCATTAGGCAACAGCCGTGCTCCAGATTTACTGCAGATGCTACACTGGCCTAACAACAACCTCCCCACCACCACCTTTACCATCCCCATCACAGTTTCACTGCTTCATCTACACAAAGTAATTAGCACCAGCAGCAAGAAGTGCATTTCTCTCCATAGTTTGACCCAAACCAGTCATGCTTGACCTGGACCTGCTGCTCTACCACAAAAAAGGACATACAGTACTATTATGTTTTAATTGAAATGAGAATGAGACTCGTGTTATTTTAGGGTAGAATTATTTTGTGAAGCTAAGAGATTTTAGAAACGAAGTCTGCATGGGTTTTACAATTTATACTTGCTTAATCAACAAAATGATAATAATGATATTTATTGATCTCAATAGGAATCAAAACATTGGTGCATTAAGATGCATAGGGGCAAATGATGTTTAATAAATGTATTATTATTTTTTGAAAAGAAAGCTTGTTTGCTTATCACAAACCACTACAACGGATGATGCAAGATTCTCTAGACACTAATCTACCAAAAATATTCCCTCATTTTGTGTTTGATGATGATGAAAATGATGATGAAGGAGGTGGTGGTATTTATTCAGAATGGGGTATGGTAAGCGTGAATTGCATACACTTGTATCAAAATAAGTGGAAAGGGGTGGAGTTTACTGCTAAAAGGCCACTCTTATAAAGATTGCAATTTCATCATAGGGTAAAGGTGATCAGTCAGCAAAACAAGTGATGACTTGTGCCATTTATTCAGAGCAGAAGGGGATACAAACATTAATGAATACTAAGAAACAAAAACTAAAAGCTGGACAATGAAGAAAGGAAGCATTAAGCGTGGACAATAAACATGAAACTAAGAAGGTGGTGTAAGGGGAGCCGTTTGCTATTTAAGGGTAACAGTGAACAGGTGCAAGTGATCAGTGACATATGACTAAGTCATGTCACATGCAGGGGCAGATGGAAGATGTAGACCTGTTGCTCTAGGCATAATTTGTGAGCCAAAAGGTGACAAAATAATTCGGGAATGAACTGAAAACGTCAATAAACCCCACACAAAACCACAATAAACCGTATACATTAAAATATTGTTATAATATATATTCTGATGTGCATATAAAACACAACCAGCCAACAGATGTCCTAATGTCCTGGGGGAAACAATGCATCTGGAACAAATTAGGTTCTGCGGCATATGCTCTATGTATATACTAGATACGGTTTGAAGTAATATGTAGCACACAGCATACCAATGTATATGTAATACAACAGTATGCATTTTGGAGTATTAGAACTCACTCAAAGCAATGGGGACTACAACTGGAAATTCAGGCTAACAGGGTCTCCATGCAAATTACAGGTGAATATGAATAAAACACCGTCCCTGTCACGAGTTTCACTGGAATCACACATCTTTCTTGTGATAAATTGTCTGCATGTTCTTTCCAAGCAGCCCTAAAATGCCTGGAAGCATAATTTACTGTGCATCCCAGATTTGTTTGCTGTTATTAATGGGTCAAGGAGGAAGCACATTAAATCAAAGCATAAGCGCCGGTAGTAATAAAGACGATCGCTGAGGTGGAGGGCTTCAGCCAAAACAAACATGGACATAGACATAACAAGCCAAGAGACCTGGCTGCCATAAACACTGCACAGAAAATTAATATCTGGTCTTAATCTGTCATATCGAAGCCTAGCAATCTGGTGCAAGACCCGACATGTCCCTTGAAAAACTGAGATTCTCTCGAAGGAGCAGAAACCTAAAAAGGAGTTTTTCTTGCAGGATTTTTAAGGAATCTGCATTCCAGAACTGTTCTTAGGACTTGTGTGCTTAGACATGCACTTGTGTTTGGCAGCAAGCACAAAGTATGGAAATAATGTCCTTTATGATTTGTACCGTATTTTCTTTGAAGTACAGAACAGTGTCAGATCAACTTTGCTAAGTAGGTGGGTCTTTCATTTGCTGCATTTAAAATCATGGATGCCTACATCCATGTATATGTATTCATTTTAAGTATTCATTTTAAGCAATAAATGTGATGAGTGATTTAAAATGGCATGTGCATTTCCTTGCCCAAAACACCTGTACAGTCTGTGTTATAGATTTAACAAGCAAATATGTTTGTCATCTAAAGCTAAAACTTGTATATACCAAAAAACGTGTTCAAGGTAATAAGTGCTACTGTGTTTACATTTTATACGGATATTGATTTGATGTCAATTGAATTGCCAAGCACACAAGTAGGAATTCCCAAAATCGGAATTACGTGTTACAGTCTCCATTCGAATGAAGCATTACAAAGCAGTAGTTTACGATATGTCCATAGTAACAAGAGCCAATCTATGGGGTAGAACCACCCTTCCAAAATTGCTCAGAACACTAAAGAGACTAGGAAGAAAATATTCCTTGCCAGCATCAACTCTGACTTGATCACTTGGGATAAATTTGTAGCAATATTTTTTCACTTCAAATTTATACCCTGATCCTATGTATTTCCTTGTGACAATGCTTATTGTTGAAAGAACTATGCAAATAATCGTTAAACAAAAAAAATTAAATTAAAATGAACAAAATGTTTCATGACCAAATCTCAGCAGTAAACCTGCCAGATTCCTACAGAACATTGCTTTGTTAAAGTTTTTTAAACATATTTCAGAAGAGTGTATTGCAACATAAATTTTGCAATATGTTTTTTAATAGCCATATTACCTAGCCCTGGTACATATTTTTTTTATTTTGCAATGATTAAATTTAATATTTCATATATATTTAATATATCATAGGCTCTATATTTATTTGCTGTACTTTTATTTACATATTTATCCGCACTTGTAAATCTGCACAATTTTGATATTTGCACGTCTGGTAGTTGTCTATTTGTCTGAAGATAATAAAATAAATACAACATATACGTGCTTTACTCTGAAAAAGAATATGAAATAATATGCAGATGAAAGCAGTATGCAAATAATCTGCCTGTACTGAAACAAAAACCTTGTAATGTTGAGAAAAAGACAAATTCTCTACATATAGGAATCAGTTTTCCACACTGTAAAGCAAATGAGCAATATGAGGAGCTCAGCATGTAAAGAGACAGAGCTTACAACAATGCCGGTGTGAGAAAAAGTATTTTATAAAATGCTATAAATCTTTTTGTAGAACAACAAATTAAGTAGACTGTAGTGGGTATTGGAAACAATTTTGTCTTAAAGTCTGCTAAAATCTCTGCAAAAAAGTAAGAAAGAGAGAAGTAGCATCATTTCCAAAAACTGTCTAACATTTTTGAAAGAAAAGTGAAGTTATATTTGGTGTAATTTACAATGCACTGCAGTACACTGGCTCACTGCGGTTCCTATTACAGCTCTCGTGCCGTGGGAACGTCAGCGATTACATTCATTATCACAACAGGATTGCGCCACCACGTTTTCAGTAATTGACGGAACACGCGGCGAACTTTGGCTGCGTCTTTCACATAGGAATAATGTGGCAGAAGGAAGAAAAAAGTAAACTAGCAGAGAAAATGGGGAATGAGAGCTAAGAGCAGTACAGAAGCACGATGGGGCTTCATGTCTTTTAAGTGGGTGGTTTTTTTGGCCTTTCATTCTTACGTCAGTTGTCTGACATGCACGCTACTTTTTCTGTCAAGACCATCACAATGTCTACCAAGCTGCCAGAGCAAGCCTGAGCTTTCAGAGTTAAACGCATTTCTTAAATGTAATATTAGAGAACCTTCACACATTACCACAAAATGAAGGAATAAACAGATTTCACTTTAGGCAACAGGAACAATTTTGTGCAAACAAACAACAATCAAATGTCCATGATTCATCAAGAGAGTAGCCAGTACAATTAACCAATAGAAATATAAAAAAATTCAGTCATGTGATCTGCTAGCAGACAATCTGACAGTCTTCTGACAGTCTTATGAACATCCTTTAGCTGGAATTTAAAAAATAAAATCGGACCCTCAAATGTTTCTGTGATTTGAGGTGGAAAAAAAGTAAAAATCGGATCCATGTTCATAAGTCAGGGAGTGTTTTGAATAACATCTTTTAGAAAAATATAGAAATGTGTGCTATAAAACTGCATAAAATGCAGATCACCCTGAGGCAACAACACACCCTAATGGAATCACACTAGGAGAGTAAGTGGGTGTGAGGTATGATACAGGGCTAGGTGTGCATTACACAATCTTATGCATGACACTGAGGTAAAAAAAAAAACAACACATGATTTAAGAGTAAATTAAAATACTTTAACAAACACCTACCTAGCCCAATTATACCACTTATATTATAGCTATTATATTAGAACTACTACATTCTTTATTTTCAATATGAGTTGTGGGACCTATATATATATATATATATATATATATATATATATATATATATATATATATATATATATATATAGAAAGAAATTGGTTATGTGCTATAGCAGTTTGTTAACACAATCAATCATATAAAGTGCATTGACATCTTTATTTTCCCTTGTAGAATATAAGGAAACGGACATTACTGAAATACAAACAGCTGTAGAAGTGCACAACACCTTTGTCTGGCAGAGCACAAAGACCCATGAAATTGGCACCATGGTGCTATATATACTATCTCACAAAAGTGAGTACACCCCCTTGCATTTCAGCAACTATTTTAGTAGATCTTCCTAAAGTACAATACTATAGAAATGAAACTTGGATATGTTTTATAATAGTCAATGTGCAGCATGAATAGCAGTACAGATTTACTGTCCTCTGAAAATAACTTAACATACAGTCATTAAAGCATAAAGTAATTTTGACAGTCAGTCAAGCAATTTGACATGGCAACAAAAGTGAGTACACCCTGAGTATTAACAGCTGTACGTCGTGCGACCATGCAAAGCTACATGTTCTATTTTTCATGTTCATGTTTTTGTCTGCTTGACAGGACCATAGAAATGTGTGTATCTTTTATTAGAGCCGTTCATATTTGGTGCTTTGAGTACAATTCTCTCGTACTCTATGGCCTTTTAGTAATACACTGAAACTGAGTTACAGTACAGTAATCAGGGTCATACAGAGGGTTTTCCAAGATTCCACTCAGAATAGGCTTTGCAAAAGCTGATCAAAGAAATTGAGTCCTCGTGCCGTGCGTTAGGTTCAGAAGCTGCTTCAAAAAACAAACACACAAGTGCTGCAGCATTGCTTTACCGGTTGCAGAAGCGGAAGTGAGTGGCAGTGCTCAGACCGTACACCACACACTGCAACAAGTCGGTTTGCAGGCCGTCATCTCAGAAGGAGCCTCTTCTGAAGCTGCTCACAAGGAAGCCTGCAAACAGTTTGCTGAAGACAACCTGTCCAAGAGCATGAATTACCGGAACCATGTCCTGTGGTCTGAGACTAAGAAGACTTGTTTGGCTCAGATGGTGTCCAGCATGTGTGGTGAAGCCCTGGTGAGAGGAAGCAAGAAAAACGTGTCTTGCCTACAGTCATGGTGGTGGTAGCATCATGATCTGTGAATGCATGAATGCTGCTGGTACTGGGGAGCTGCGATTCATTGAGGGAAACATGGATTCCAACATGTAATGAGACATTGTGATGCAGAACATGATGCCCTCCCTTCAGAAACTGGGCCGAACAGCAGTTTTCCAACATAATAACAACCCCAAACACACTGCCAAGATGACAACTGCCTTGCTGAGGAGGCTGAAGGTGATGGAGTGGCCAAGTATGTCTCCATACCTGAACCCTATTGTGGGGCATCCTGAAGCAGAAGGTGGAGAAGTGCCAACATCCAGCAGCTCCATGATGTCATTATGGAGGAGTGGAAGAGGATCCCAACAACAACCTGTGCAGCTCTGGTGAATTCCATGCCCAGGAGAATTAAGGCAGTGGCAGATAACTAATATTTGAAACAGTTTTTACATGTTTACTTAGGGTTGCTCTAAAATACAGTGCAACCTTGATACTCGTGGGGGTTACATTCTATGGCAGGGGTGGCCAACCAGTCAGAGACCGAGAGCCACATTTTTTTACTGTGTTACCGCAAAGAGCCACATCATACACATAGGTACACATGAACATCACCCATCCCTTCCTCTAACACACACACACACCTCTGCTCAGCCAGATTTATTGTAAATGTCACACACCAACATAATGACAGAAATTGACTCCTACAGTTCTAAGACCACAGGCCAGTCATTTTCAACAATGAACATTGTGTGCACTGTCTCACACACACAAACTCTTAGTTTAACTAAGTCCACAAACAAAAATATAATAATTTACAATAGCGTTTTTCTTTTACTATGCATGTTACTTAGTGGGACTTTTGGCATTCCTTGCCTTGAACAATCCCCTTCAAATCTGCCTCGTATTCCGTTGTTGCCACTCGAAGCAATTCTTTTACATGGGTGTCAGTCAGAACAGATCGATGCTTTGATTTCACGTGTTTCAGGGTAGAAAACACAGACTTTGTGTGTTTTTTTATGTGCATGTTCACTTCGCTTGAGTTCAATATGGTATTTTCGTCAAATGCGCATGTGCGTGAGATGAATATACCGCAAAGTTTGATCATTTAAGTCTTAAAATACCGTATTGAACTCAAGTGAAGCGAACACGTACATTAAAAAAAACACAAACACAAACTTCGATATGAACGTAAGAGCCGCATGAAACCAGCCAAAGAGCCGCATGCGGCTCGCGAGCCGCGGGTTGGCCACCCCTGTTCTATGGCCTCTCGCGAATAGCAAAAAAGTAACAAAAAAAAGTTTTGACTCTCTCCTTTTGATGGTTACTTTTTCAAGGAGAATTAAACGTGTACTGTAAATGCAAAAATTGTCAATTACTTGTGATAAATGTTTTATTTACTACTTTTAATGAATAATACAATAGTTAAATTGTTTTTCAAACATGTTGATGTAATTTATTAGTACAAACTTTGTGGTTTGAAATTGTACTCTGAACTTTCCAGCCACTCGCGGCTTCTCGCGAACTATCAGATTTTTCACGAGGTATTCTTAGTCCGGTTCCAATTGAAAAGTCGCAAACTATCGAGTGTCAAGGAGTATCGAGGTTCCACTGTATATTCAACTACATTTATTATATCAATATAAATGCTTCTCCGCTGCCTCTCAGATTCTCCTAATCAAATAATTAAAAATCTGAAAAAAACTTGTCATCAGTGTAATGAACAGTGTTTTCACACTTTAGAGCTGAATTGTACTGTGCTTCGTAAATTCCTTGATGTGTTTTTAGCCTCAAGTTACAGTACAACAACCTAAATATTCACATCATGGAGAATTGAAAATGTATAATTTCCGTCTTATTTCCATATGTCCTTATAATTCATACTATATTCTGCCATAAAGATTCATAGACTAAGAATTTAATTGTATTGTGTAAATGACTAAACTCTGAAATAAATCTGGAATAACATGTTAAACATGTACATATGAGTGTGATGATCATAAAGTGATCATATACTGTATATCTAAATATTGTCTGTAGTATTTGTTTTGGTAATGAGAACCCACCTCCTTTAAATAAGGACTTAATTAAATCCATCAATATACTAATTCTGGACACATGAAACAAAAAAAATTATAGTATTAAATGTGAGGCATGGAACAGTCCTACTTCGGGTCGAAAACGAGTGTTTGCCTGCCGAAGCTTATGAAATTTGATTTCCCATAAGAGGTTAAATAGATCTTGTCCTTAGTTCTTAATGGAAGCCCTGTGGCCCATACTATAAAATAATCATATCAAGCAACAGCTCTGAGGCTGATGCATGTGAATGATGGATCCCAAAAGCATCCAGTGCATTATAAACCTCTGCACAGCAACCTCAGCTCAAGAGCTTATTGAAAGGCACCATGACCAACTGAGAGACATTCAACATCGTTGTGCGTCAGCCCTGCAGTCAGCCATCATCGATTTGTATACAGCACTCGTTGACTATTACAGCCAAAACTCGTGTCTCGAGCAGAGCACACCGAATGCATCTGCTTGTGGAAATTCATCTGAGGAGGATTGAACAGAAGGAGGTGTTCGAGTGAGACAGGGAATGAAGGAACGCAGCATGAAAGGATGTGCATGCATTATGAGCATGGCAAATTAAACTATCTGTTATTAAATACAAGGTATAACGTTCCCTCCTCTGGCAGTGCTCTGTTCATTAACAAATTATCACGGTACATTAATTCCTCCAAGCCCTGAAGCTTTTATTGGATTTACACGAGGTAAATGTGTGTGTTTAGTCTGGTAAAAAGAAGTAGGGTTTATTGCTAACAGATCGCAGCTTCAGGAAGAACCCTGGCGATGCAAAGCCAGAGGCTGCTGGGATTGCTTCATTTTACATTCCACAGATTACATCAGAAATTCAGAGACACTGTTCTTCCGTTCTCTCTCCCTCCTCTCGGTTGTTAATTGGGAATACTTTGTGGCAAAGAAACAGATATTCACTGACACGTGAGAGCAATAACAGTGTCAAACACAAATCCCTAATTAGGACGTGTTAACGAGGACAGCCCATGCTTGACCACGACTGTGATATTCTGCCAGCCTGTAAATACCAGATTTTGTTTTAACTTTGACAAACGATTAGGAAGTCCTCTGGTGCCTGCTGTGTGCATGTGCTATTTACTTTGTGGTTCGGTGTGGTGCAATGCTTTCTCTGTTTTTTTTTATCTAGAGGTGGTTGCTCGCAAATGTTCCTCTCCAGCCAAAGACATGTTTACAAAGCTTTCCATTTATGAGCAGCTCCCAAGCCCACTGAGCACAGCCCCAGTGTGACGTTGATTAGGAGGCTTGTCAGAAATAAGCGGGAGAGAGACCCCATTCCACCTGTTTTCATTTAGTTCTGCCGAATTTCCGCAGCGTGGTATCTCGGCCAGAAAATCCACCATGACATGAGAGTGAATTTTGCCCTTAAAAAAAAATACAAATAAAAACAAAGAGTGAGAGAGGGTTAATCTTGCTTTCTTGCCAAAAGCAACTTCGATCATCATGTGGCCAGCAGGCCTTCTGTGATCCTGAGTCGCAACCGTAAATTAAATTAAATAAACCTATTAGTCACAGAACCGCTGCCTTCTCACCTCTGCCACAGATGCGCTTTCACGGTTTGTTGGGCCTTTGAAGGAGCCGGAGGACTATGTGTCGCGTTTTACAAAGTGACCTTGCATCGAACAGAATGGAGGCCAGTTTTCATCGCTCATCATCCGGATTAATTCGAATAACGTGCAGGAAACACATCGGAAGCTTTGAGTTAAATATACAATTATATAAAAGTCAAATCATGTTTATGACTTTCTATCTGGGAAACTGATGACAAGAGACATGCAAGGACAAAGCAGTGCTTAATATAGGAGAAACAGACAGATCTGAGCAACTACGTATCTCTAACAAAACACCTACAGACTCAAACACAGGAACGATATTCCTTCGACTTTTTCCCTGTGCTATAATTTAACTCTCTCCATTAATATTGTAAATGAGAAAAAATGCGTGTTTACTTCGGAACGCCAAAACAAGAAAGAAAATAAGGGAAAAAAATAAAAAACATTTTCACATAAATACTAACATGGTAGAAATTCCCTCATTATACTCATGCTGTAAAGGTTATTAACAACTGTGTGAAGTTACTTTTCCAAAATCATTCGCAGTTAGCCCACAACAGCATACTAAGTAGACCCAACTGTAAATTATTTGCTTTGAAACAAAAAAAAAATACTTTTTTGTTTTTTATTAAATTGGTCGATACAGTATAATAAATTTAGTCGATACAGTAATGGATTTGATCTGAAAAATAAATCGTCAGGTTTTGGCACAAGTGTGAGATCTTGTGGATGTCTTACATTATCATGGATTCCAACTACAAACAAAAAAAAAGGCAAAAAGTTTAAAAGGACAACTCCTTGGTTAATGAGTGAGCTAGAAATAGTTAAAAGTGCATCATTTCAACATGTTTAACAAGGATGGAAACCCAACTGTCACTAATACTATACTGCAAAATTGTATTAAACACTCAAAGATATAATAAAGTGTTTAAAGATCCCATTTGACTCTAAATAAGAATCAACTTAAATGATCACAGCTTCCAGTTGCAGTATGTCCTCATTCTCAGCTGTGTGCTTGAGCTTGTGTTGCTGAACATTTTTGATTGTACTTGCGAAAGGTGTTTTCTCCGGTGTGAACAAGTTTTCAGTGATCACTAAGGGGCGTAAAATACTTGTAATGCACAGGAACTCATCATCCTTCATTATTCTGGGTTTAAAAACAACTCCTAGTCCTGAGACTTCAGTGTAGTTCAGAGGTCTCCTATATCACTGAGACAGAACCATAAACAATGGCAGTAACCCATCTAAACCGATTTAATGTGTTTGAAAGATTTAATGACGACTAGCCGTTAAAAGGTCTCGATTACGAGAGTTGCATCACCTTCCGTACTGATACGAAGCAAAGCAGCAAAGGAGATTAACACTGCACTACTTCAACCCCGTCGTACATCTCTTTAAAAAATAAAAATAAAAAGTAGTTAAGCAAGTTCATTCTTCTCATTTCATTTCAGTCGTAGGATCGAAATGTGACTGCAGCTTAAAAAAACTATAAATATTTCCCCAATGTGGTATTTTCACTTCACATTAAAAAAGCAGTTGCACATTTTATAGATGCAAAAACAACAAATAAACCAACTAATTCCAATGCAATAATAATCAATTTTAATGTTAAGTAATATGGGAGATAAAATAAACAACAAATAATAAAAAGGAAATTTGTACAAATATATTATATTGAAATATATTAGTTTCTGTGTTCTTATTTTTTATTTTTTATTTTTTTAGAAGTTGTTCCAAGACGTGTATTTGGTGCAATTTAGACACAAACTAGACCAGCGTGTGAATTGCAGGTTTGTTTTTTTTTATAAAAAAAAAAAAAAAAAAAAAGAAAACTGTAACAAGAAAACTGTAAGTAGGACCCCAATATACAGTAGTAACAGTAATGTGACAAATATTAGATGCACCAATTTTTCTAAATTAATGTTCTGAAATATTTTTTACTACAGAACAGACTTTGGAAAAACAAATAAGTTCATAAATAAACAAAGAAATAAATAATCCATCTTTAATAAGTTATTTACTGTGCACGTGATGTTTTTTAGCCAATTTTGAGATAATTCTGTCAATAAAAATACGATTATTAAAAAAGGAAAAAAATATATTAATTTGTGTGAGTGAAATAAATAGCATGCAAAACAACTCATAAAAAGTAAAAATAGAAATGTGCACAAGGATTATTCCATTTTTCACTGCACTTTCACAGGAATTTTTTAAAGGTCTTTCTTGTGTGACATTTTTGTGTGTACACAAGATATTTTGTTGCTTTCGCTAGATTTTTGGGGGTTTTTTTTTTTATCAGTACACTACCAGGTTCCAGTGGTTCTTGCTTCTACTCACTTTCCTATAGATGCCATGTTTATGAAGAGCTGATGATGAGCTCTGCTAGGATATAAATGTGCAGATCAAATTTACACTGTTGTCTCTATCCTATACTGTTAGTACACTGATGTTTCATTTCTGTCTTTACTGCTTGCAATTATCATGCAGGTCTGCGCCAGTCTGTCTATTCTATAGTATCTTTATGTAACAGTATAAAATTGTAGTTGTGTTTTATATAAAATATTATACTTAATAGCTACAAATATTTAAATTAAAAAATAAAGGAACAATAAATAAATGATTTCAGTACACTACCAGTTACAGTGGTTTGTTTACCCCATATTTTATTCTGTTGCAATTATTGTTTTTACTGTACTTTATAGAAGTGGGCCCCAACCCCCGGGCCGTGTACCGGCACCGGTCCATGGGTCAATTGGTACCGGGCCACACAGAAAGAATATATAACTTACATTATTTCCACTTTATTTATTATCTGATTCTAAAGGATGTTTTATTTTGGAAAATTACCAGATTCTCTTCACCACATGATGCATGTCATGATGCCTTGGTCACATGTCTTCCCTCCATCTGCTACCTTCTTAAAGAAGCTGCTCCGGCCACTAACACATAATACATTACCGCTAAATTCAAACCCCCAAGCGAGCAAAATGAACAAAAAACAACACAGTGGATTCGTGTTTATTTTGAGAAAACACCAGTTTTTATGCCGGTTGTATGATTTTATTTTATTGTATTTATCCGCTACACCTTAAAGGCCGGTCTGTGGAAATATTGTCTGACATTAATCTGGTCCGTGGCACAAAAAAAGACGGGGACCGCTGCTTTATAGCATGTATCACCTAATGTAGTGCAAACATTCATGATAAAATTAAATACACAGAAAAAAATCATAAGCTTTTCTACCCCACAAAGAAAAGAAAACTTCTATAACACTAAGAAATAGGAGAAGTCAAATTCTGATTAGTGCAATTCAATTACACATGATAACATTTTTAACACTTTCTGTCCTTTCACCAGGCGTAAGCTTTACATACAGGTTACTAAAAAAATCTCAATAATTCACGTACAACCTTGGGATTTGTGTATAATAAGATACTGGTGGACTAACATTGATAAAGTAATTCTTTTTCTTCAAACATCTACTTTTTTGTCACTTGAACTATTATTATTATTATTATTACTATTCGTTTTTTTTTTCATATAGATTTTTTTTTTTTAGAGCAATATTCATTATTTATAAAATTGCTAGGTACTTGATATCCAAATTGCCATCCACTTGGTTGTGAACTTCTGGAAAAATACTGCCAAAATAGTTTTCAGCTTGAGTGAGAAATCAATTCAGGGATTTTAAAACTCTTCACTGAATGTTACATATGTCAAAACAATGAAGAAATCAGTTTGTGGCTGTAGAGAGGGCACACAAAAAGATCTTTCTTGTACTGTTAGTTTTTGGTTTTATTCGAATTGGGTTCACATTATGGTTCTTTTTTTCCTCTCTTCTAAAGAAAAAGTGCCGACAGAGCTCTCAGGAAGCAATGTGCTGAACGACCGAAGCCATTATATCACATATCATGACTACCGTTACATTGTTACAATAAATGTTAGCTCTGGTTTTGTTAAATAACGGGGCGGTAACGCTACACTTTTTGTTTCATTGTTTTCTGTTCATACCCATGTTAACCACTGGAGACCAGAAGCGCAAACTCAGTGAGAAGAAGTTTTGTGTTTTGCTGCGTTCCAAAGTTCAAGTTTGGTGAACTTTTACCAGCTGAACACATATCACGTCGAGATGTGTGACAGATGAAGATCAACACATAACAGCATTGCCTCTTCAGAAAAATCCAAGATGGAGGAAGCACTTATACAACCATGTCACACTACCCTGTTCTATTCTAAACAACTTTATTAGAATGGAAAAATATACATAAAAATAAAAGCTGCCTGGTTTGTTATGTTTCTTCTTTTATATTAATTTATTAATATTTTTAATTAAAAAAAATGCTGCAATTATTATATTGCAATTATTTCATTATTTGTATTATTTTTCTTTATTATTTATCATTTTTAAAAGCTGCAATAATTGCGCATTAAAAAAATTAGGGATGTTAAAATTAATTTGAGTTAACACATTATTAACGTTTTGACAGCCCTAATATATGTACGTGTGTGTATTTGTATATACATACTTTTTAAAGTAGTTTTTAAAAATCTGTAAGGAAAATAAATAAAAATGCAAAATGCAATGGGAAAGAATTACGCATGAAACTACTGCACTGATTGAATGACAGGCAGAGAACAAACGCTAAACTCACAAGAAAGAAAGATGGAGACTACACAGACACGAAAGTGAAAGTGAAATGTTAAGGTCGAATTTTTATGAAACATACAACTGGCCATATGTTAGCAACCACTTTGCCTTCAAATTGTTGCAAGTAAGGTGACAGCTTTATTATACAGTGTAAGCTGTGTTTGCCCAAAGTGACTAAACTGGCAGCTTATAAAAACTCAACATAAACCCTGTGCAAGCGTGTTAAGGTAAGTTAACAATACTTACGTATTAGTTTACATAATTGTTGTAGTTGTGTTGCATGACCGAATAACATTGCTAATACTGGTTAGCACCAGGGTTGGAAATGAACAGGGACTTGTTGCAAAACTGTCAATGCATAATTAAGCTAGATCTATTACCAGTGTCATGATTTGTGTTATATGAAATGAATGACAAGTGTTGTATTTTAAAGATCTGCTGATGTAGCATTAGATTTTTTTTGTATTGCTGTATCACCAATCGCACACTTTGGTTGAGAATGCAGTGAAATGAGCGACAATTTACTTTTATGTGAGTAGATTTTAGACTGGTAACTTTATTTGTATTAAAGTAAAAATTCTTGAAGCAGCAGTACTCTTACTTGAGTCGAAACTTTTATTACTCTTTAAACCTAATATATATATATATATATATATATATATATATATATATATATATATATATATATATATATATATGTATATATCTGGAAGCACCATATATGGTATAGACAAACTAATATAATGATATATATATATATATATATATATATATATATATATATATATATATATATATCTCATTACTTATCATTAAAGTCACCACCCATGAATGGCAGTGTAATATTAAAACAGTATTATTTCGAATAAATGATCTTTATGCATTAAAGCACAGCAGTGAAGAAGTTGACTTTAAATAAAGAATCTTTATTAGAAATGGAGAGGTGAGCAATAGCCGTGTGACAGCAGATGACTCGCATGGTTGTATTATCCATTCAAATAAATCACAGGCAGGGTAAAAACCATAAGGAAAAAAATGGCCACTTTTATTAATCTGAGGTCTCCAAACACCTAATTGAGATCATTTATTAAGTATAATAAGTGTGTGCATACAGTCTGATTTCATGACCCAGATTTATTGCCTATTGGCCACAGGAAAGTAAATAATGTGCTTTCCAGGTCTCTGTAAAAAAGTAAAAAAGAAAAAAAAAAAGAAACAGAAAAATGTGTTTATTTGCTTCAGTACAGAATTCTTACTTCACCTTTCAAGTGTAATTATTTTTCTTGCTGTTGAATACAAGGTGATGATCTTCTACATCCTCTTTTTCTCTGACTTTTCAACCTCTTCGTCCACTCCCTCTCTCCAGCCTTGCTATCTTCTCTTTTTCTCCATCCTCTCCATCTCATCTCATTTTGTCATTTTCTTCTTCATCCTTTTCACCCCCTCTCTCCAACCTCTTCCTTCCTCTATTTTCTTCTCTTCTCTTCTCTTCTTCTCTTCTCTTCTCTTCTCTTGCCACCACCTTGCCATTCTCTATATCTTACCTTTCTCTCTTCATCTTTCCTATTTCCTTACTTTCTCTCACTTCATCTCTATTTTCTTTCTCTAGCTTCATCCTCTCCATCTACTCTCTCTCTCTCTCTCTCTCTCTCTCTCTCTCCATTCTCTCTATTTCCATTCTCTCTTTGTCCTCTATTTATCCTCTCTTTTCATCCTCTCCATTCGCCCTCTTTCTCTTCATCCACTCTCACTCTCTCTCTCTCACTCTCTCTCTCTCTCTTCATCCTCTCCACCTCCTCTCTGAAGAAGAAACTCAAGCACATTGTTTTCTCAGAATGGATAATTAACAAGACTACAGTCCCTGTGTGGAATATTGTAAATGATTCTTGCTGTTTTTATTTTTCCCAAATTTAATTGTTCATAATACCGAGGGTTACAAATTATCTGAATTCAATATTAAATCAATGTATTAAAAAAAAACTAGGCACCATACTGTACTTTTTTTATTGTAGTATAGGTAACTTAAATTCGAAATATGCTTTGATTTTATATATATATATATATATATATATATATATATATATATATATATATATATATATATATATATATATGTATATATATATATATATACACATACATACATACATACATGGAAAGTTATTTATATCAGACTTATGCTGCGTGGGGAGCTTAACTCGATTTTCTGTGCATACTGAAATGATCTTCATGCATTTCTTCGTGCCTCCAGGTTAGTTTTTTTTTTTTTTATGTGTACAGATTTAATAACAAATCTTCAGTCGTATCTAAGGCACGTGGTTCGTAATGAAGAAAAGAAACATAGAATAAATGAACAATTTAATGAATGAATATTTAATTTAAAAAATGCATTTTCAAGTGAATGCACTTAAACACACCAGGGAATGCTTAGAATCTTTTCTTTAGTCCGCTACAACAGAGGAACCACAACCACCAAGTCATGACCTCTACCGGCCAGTGGCTACCAGGTCGCAAGAACATTCTAAGGAAAATATGCTATATGTTTATATATTTATATAAATATTTTCCTTTAAGAGCCATTTTCCAAATTTACATGCAGCTACATTTTCATTTGATGTATGCAGGTGCTATGGAGACATAGTTTGATGATTTCATGTGTCATTAATAATTGTTCTAATGTAATGCAAAAATATATATATATATATATATATATATATATATATATATATATATATATATATATATATATATATATATACTCATACATACACAGAACCCCCTTCCCCATGGTCCAATGGTCCATGCTGTACAGAAGGTTGGAGACCCCTACCACAGTACAGTGTTTAGGAAACAAATGCAATTTAATTTAAGGAATGTATTTAAAGTATTGTAATTGATTTGAACGGTTTGATGACATGATTTGATTAATTGAAAGTATTCCATTAGCAAATGTTTTATTTATTAATTCTTTTTGTGAAAAGACATCAACCTAATACTCAAAAAGCACATAATACACATTTATATTCTCTAATATATATATTAATCTATATTCTCTAATAAATATATATATTTATCATTAATAAATATCAAAATGTTTATCGTAATTTTTTTTATTCTGCCTATGTACTTAATTAATTTACTTCCATCTGAATGATTAAATTATTTATTTAATGAGTGATCTAGTAAAGTTTTTTGCTGTTTGTTTTTTGCTGTCTGTAAAATTGTCCATAAACTTGCATTTCTTCATATTTTGAAATATCATAATGATGAAAAAGTTTGCACAGGCACATCTGGCTATGTTGTCATTTAGTTAAATAGGAATAATTGGACAAATGTCGACAGTATTTATATTTCTAAATAGAATTACTGTACACTGGTGAATAGATTTTCTGTTATAATAATAAAAAAATTTAAATGATGGAAACTGTATTTGCCCAAAATCGATATTTCAAGTTTTTATGCAAAAAACCAAGAATGACAGATGATGGTGTTACGTCTCTTTTTTTTTGTTGTTTTTTTTGGCAATTTTAATTCCTAACAGTTTTATTCACATTTTTTAATGTAGCTCATAATTCATAATAAATATATCACATGCATTACTTATCTATGGGTAAATTTTGAATATCTTACAAATAAAAGCTTCTTTTTGAGAAAATAATTAAATTCAATTAATAATACTAATAATAATCACAAAAACCAGGATATGATCACTCAGTACATGTGTGCACTCAAGTGTTAACAGCAATAATATGAGATTTATGAAAATCAGTCGCCTATGACGATTAACCTGTGTATAAAAAAACCCACAAACACAAATACTTTTTATTATAAAAATGCTACAAGCTCATCGTCACATGAGGCTTTATTAATTGTGCATGCACACGTTTGTTGCGCTTGCTTGCACTTTGGCAAAAAAAAAAAAAAAAGTAAAAAAAGGAAAGAATTTGATGCTTATTTGTCGAAAAAAATCTAAATCAAATGTTGGCACTTTTTTTAAGACTATGTAAACAGCAGTTTTGCACTTGCAGTGCTTGGTGGCTACATTGTCTCACACTGCGCTAAAATTATTCTAGCGGAATACCCCGTAGTGATTTGATGAACGAAGGAGCATGAATAAATAAAACGCATAAAGCAGTAAGAAACTTCAAAGGCACTGGGACACTCAGAGCAAACAAGCTTTACGGAGGCCAATGAATATGTGTCTGTCTGTGGTGTGTGTGTGTGTCTGTGTTCGTGGCAGTGACTCAGGAGTGTAAACACAGGAATTAGCTCACACCTCCAGAGACTGAGCACATCTCCCTGTAACTGAATTAAGCCTGTCACATCTCCTGGGCTGCATATGCTAGTCAGTGGTATGGATCAGTTCTACCGTAGCGTTTGTCCTGCCGACATCAACGGGCTTGCGTTTCGAGTCTCGCCTTTTATAAATCGCCTTGAAACACTGTTGGGACAGTATATTCCTTCCCAACTCCATCAAATGCTACGTTTGATTATAGCCCACCAGCCTAAACCCCATTATGTACAGTATGTTTCTTAGGTGTCCTAAATGTCAAATGCCATGAAAACAGTCATGTGTCTGGCACATAGCAGGAGGTCTGATTTCCTCGTTTCTTCATCCCCTCGGAGGAGTCGCAAAAAACCTGCTGAGGTAAATGTCAGGTCAGGGCGAGAACGCCTGCTACATGCTGCAAACAACCTGTCCGTCCTTGCTTCATGGTCACAGCATGTCAGACTTCCTGTCAAAGCTGTACAAGTTCACTTTAGGGTTCTGGTGTCTAGGACCAGAAAGTAAAATGGGAAAAAAATTGAATCTTGACAAGCATGACTGACATGGTTATTTCACTCCTGGTGCATTTAATGATGCAGTAAAGAAAACCGTTGTCCCAAATGGAATTTTTTTGTCTTCCTAACTTGAAGAATGACCAGGCATTTCTGTAGAAAATAACCAATCTGTGGGAAATAGGAATCCTTTTAAACCCAAACCAATTTCAGCTTGTGGTTTAAAAAAAAAAAAAAAAAAAGAATAATAATAACTGAACAAAAGTTCTTTACCTGTCTTTACGAGCAATCTAACCCACCGCCACGCAACGTGAAATACGCAAATGGCCTCCTGTGTTGACAGCCGAAGTGGAGAAAAAAATACGGTCAGGTTGTCTCCGTTTGAAGGATGCAAAAAAGCCCAAAAAGAAGCTGTGCATTAATGGCAGCCTGTGTACCAATGTCATTTTTTATGTCAGTAAATTAAATTGCCAAATTCAATTCTTGGCTTAAGTGAATTAAACTTTTGCAACTGAATGATGATCATCGCTTTAGAATCTTGGTAGCAGGATGAGTCTCAGCAGGAAGCGAAAGATGAATGTCAGAGTGGAGGAGATGGTGAGAAGGAAGCAAGTTAAGGCATAATTGTGTGAAGGAAAAAAAAAATCCGCCTAGCATTTTTTCTTACTTTCCTTCTTTTCAGACATCAAGGATACAGTGTTGTGACTCCTACTATAATTCCAGTGTCACAAAAGAAATGGACTCGAGTAACCCTGGAGGCTGACCCCTGAGTAAGTGGCATGATATGAACTTGCTTTATTCTTCGACTCTGGAGGCCACAGAGAACCTTTTTTCAGACTCGGTAGATGCCCTCTGTGAATGCTTTACGCCTTAAGGCGCCAGGGCTTTAAATCTGCGATGTAATTGAACTGTCAAGATACTGTCTGGGATTGTTTCCTAAGGTCCGAGTAAATGTGCACGCAATAAGATGCAGATTCGGGGATGTGTCTGGATGCCACCTGTATAAGGTCATCGCAAAAGAGCAATTACTTTCTTGATTCTCTCGGACCGCACCCAGGAACTCGCAGCAATGGAAAAAGGAGGAAAAGCAAAAAGCGAAAGGTGGTACAGTTGTGTTTCCAATCCTGGTATCTGGGAAATGGAGAAAGAACCAGGTGGTACAAACATACACTCGCACCTAGTCAAAAGATGACAGACAAAGATAAACATGCGAGGTGCCTGTTGAGGAAGCAGATAGAGAAGGTTTTTGCGGCAGAGCTGAATTTAATCAAGTGATACAGAAAACAACAAGACACACAACAGCTTGCCAAAGTTCAGGCTCTTGACGTGAGTCAGACTATGCTGCTAATTAAAAAAAAAGTTCAATTCTGCAACTATGCCACCGGTATCCAACCACCTAGAAGTGTGTCTTTGTATAATCTGGCAAGGGCTTATCACTGGCCGCCAGATTGGGGCATTCTAGAAAAAAGCAGACACCGCTGTGTAGAAACCAGGCAACAAGATGCCACCCAGTCAGGGCTTGGGAAAAAGCCCAAACGATTCCCTTTCCCTTCTTTCCCAGTCAGGAGACAAGGTGTCATGGGCTGGAGCATCGAGCAGACACACTGAAGCTAAATTCTGGATTTGAGACCCTACGCTGTTTTATCTGAGCTGTACAAATGCCTTGGCCACTGACTCAGAACTCGTGTCTCATTTCCTCAGAGAAACTGTCAAAACATTCGCAACATCAACCGGCTCCCTATCCCTTATACCTCACATGACATGCGCACATACCGCTACTGGCAATATAACAGGAATTTCATTCAGATGAAGTACACCGAGCTCGAATTGTTTGAGCAGCCGAGACTTAGCATGTAGCAAAGAAACAAAAGTGCTTCGGTGGTTAAATAGATAATGGAATAAGAGTACTTCACGGTGTAACCTTGGACAGGGTCGAATGCACTGCGTGGGCTACATTCGTACAGTTCTTGAATTCATCACAACGCGTTTTCTTGGCAACAAAAAAAAAAGGGAGAAAGAAAGAAAGAAAAAAGTCCTTGGTTCTGGCAGTGCTGATTTTCATTTGAAGTTGCTGAGAGGCCGCATCCTTTACTCACTCATGACCAAACGTGAAAATTGAGAAATTCTCCTGAGGTGATGCAGCCTCAGGATCTTCAGATCTAAACACTATGTGGTAATCAGTGAATGAAAGGCTGGTGGGTTGTCCATCATATTAGCTTTTATTTTGTGTTTGTAATAACCACAAGGGATCCGGTGAATATAGAGCGAAATAAAGCCTAACCTAATGAATGAAAGCCAAATATCACTGAAGTATCATATAGTAGCAGGGGCTAAATAACCAATTTTTTTTTTTTTTTCTTTTTCTCAACAGTGGAGTCCCTTTCACTAAACTCAAGGTATTTAACTGACACGAAGCTCTGCTGCAAATGAAGCATTAATTTGTCCCTCTTGTTCTCTAGCACATCTTTAAAACCATGGTGAAACCCCAGCGATTGTGTGACTCAGCTAATAACGGTGCAGCTATTATCACCTGACAGGGAATACGCATTTACTCACTTAATAAGGACTGGAACTACATTTGAAAGCAGTGTGGGTTGACTTCCTGACCAACCTGCTATCTGTCAGGTGGTGAGATATACTTAGTCACAAAGCTGGAGCATCAGACTATGATCTAAAATACCTCGGTGTAGGCATGAGGCATGAACACCTTTTACACTTCATATATTTCATGCCGCAAATCAAATCAACACACAAGAGCATTTCGGTACACCGATGTCCCACAAGATGCATCACTTGCCACGAAATGTGAGCAAACTATTAACAGACATGACATTTCCCTGGTAAACTCAAACTGCTAGACATGCCAACTCCCTTAGTGCTAATTGAGTTGTACACTTGGTAAATTTATTTTTTTTTTGCACTGGCTGCAGAAAAGCAAATGAAATCAGGTGGATGTTTGAACACACCAGATTGAATTTCTGTTATTTGTGATGTTAAATTATTTCCTGGGACAAAAATACATCACACTGATATGAGTATATGTTTTCAACTCATCACCGCAAATCTTTAATGAAGAAATGAATGATTATATACTACAATAAATACTATACTAGTAAAAAAAAATCATTTGTTTAGCATATGTAATGGATATACAGGCCAAAACTGAGCAATCATATATACATTTATAATATAAAAAAAATAAACCTTTAAACTTAAATACAAATTCAAACTCACATTGTTATTAGTCGAGTAAAAGCTCACCTTCCTGGGCTATAAGAACGTCAAGGCAAATTTGTGTCCACTTAAGGGATTTGCCTGGTCCAGGGACCCGAAAAAACACCTTGGTGTTGTTTGGTGTTATTTATGTAAGCCTGTCATCCTTCTGTCTAATGAGCCCCAAACCACGGGCATAATGAAACGGCTTGTGTTAACACGCAGTAAATGAACAGCCCAGGGTTAAGCTGCCCTCTGAAGAGAAATACAGCAGATGCATGTGTGTCTCCACAGTCCAGTGTTACAGTCTGCAGGAAAAAAGTGAACCTGTTCTACAATCACACGCTCACAATATTAAACCTTAATGCCTTCTCTCTTCATACAGACACTCACTTTAACTGATGCCTTTGACCTCTGGACCTTTATATGCATGCTATCTAAAAACATAGTATAGTTTCTATAAACTACTGTAGTATGGATCAAAACATTCCATAAATTAGGAAGGCGGGTGCCAGGTGTGTGTGAAGGTAAATAAGAAAATATGGGACGTACAAAGGGTTTGTGTGAACAGCTCTAACCTGAGTAAGCACTTCATGATCCGTCTACGCTTGGGAAAAGGTCAGAGCAGGGCAACAGTGCGTGTACTGCACCTGACTCACACACATACACACACACACACATGCTGTAATTCAATGGCCAGGGCACACAATCTGCTACTCATTAAATACAACAAACACTGTGTGCAATATTAACACAGCTAACGATGATACCTCACAGGAACGCTTCTTGCTAGCAAGGCCCAGGATCTGGATTTTTCAATGAATCTGCATTATCCGACAGATTTCGAGCAGCAGGCTATGCAGAGCTGGATAAATATGGCCGAGATAGATAAGTGTGGTGTTTACTCCGTATGTTTAGCAAAAACATGCTTTCAGCATTATGGTACTATAGTATCTTTTGGATTGTTTTTATTTTGTCTCACGGGAAAAATCGACACATTTTATGTCTATTTTAATTTGCAACTGAAAAAAAATTGCAATTCAATTACTGTTCAGATATTTGCACCCCCTAAACTCCTAATGTACTGCCTTCTTAAATCTCTGGAAATGTTTGCACCTTCTGTTATAACTGTAATAATACAAGTATGACTCTCAGATGTCCTACGTGAGAAAAATGGATGTAAAACTCTGTGGTAAAAAGGTTGGAAATAAATGGAAAACCAAATAGTTCCTGGAGAGTTTTTCTTGAGAAGCGTGGCCAGGATAAAACAAAGAAAACATCAAATCAGTTGTTGATCATCCATGTAGTGACACAGTATTAAAAAATAAATCGGATGTAAACTTTTGAACTGGTTTTCTTGTGTAAATGGAATTATTATATTGTGACCTGGACTAGATGTAAACATCTATAGAAAAAAGTGAACATTTTGCAGATTTTGCAAGGCGTACATGACTTTTATGACCTCAGTTAGTTGGATAGTTTGTTAGTAAGTAACAGAACTGCCTGAGAGAAATCTGTAGTGTAACAGTACTCAGGTGTAGTATTTTTACAGAGATGATTGGACCATCAACATGCCAGTCTAATCATGTAAATTGTTGCTGGGTGCAGTATTTCAACAGGTGTGCTGTAGTAAAATATGAATCCGTGAGCATCCTTTTCTACATTTCATTGCAGGTTTCTGACCACACAGACTCACAGAGAAATGCAAACTGTACACCTGCAGCCATTAAATGATCTCGACTTGTATACACAGTAGAGATTCTCATCCCTACTATTCACTACAAGTACTCATTTTACACTGCTTGAGAAATAGTCTGAGACAGAAGAATGCTTGTGAAAAGGCAGAGAAACTTATAATAATAATAAAAAGTAAAAGAGAAAAATAAGTACTTAGGCAAAGACTAAAATGTTAACGTGAGCCGAGCTGCTGTTTCTGGGGATTATTAAAGGGCTAAAGCATATCCGGTGCTGTGTGAGATGTCTGACCCAAACGCAGAGCAGATACACAGAGACGTTTGTGAATTGATGTAGATGGGGAAAGGTAATGATAACAGACACAAACTGGAAATCTAATTACAAATAACTAAACATAAGAATGTGGTAAAAATATTAAATGCCTATTTTATGTCGGATTTTTATTTGTTACTCTGTTGCTGGATGCAACAAAATATTTTATGAGACAAAATAAAGACGTCTTCAGACAATAGACGTCTATAAAAAAATAGATTTTTTTTTAATGACATTTGTTGTAAATGATCATTATTTAAAAGAAATAAGTCACGCACTTCTGCAAATCGGACAATCAGTCTTTTCTTTTTTTTTTTTCTTTTTTCTTTTTTTTTTAATAATATGTTTGCATGCGTGCATGCGGGAATAAAAAAAGAGCGCGCGCACCTGTACCAGTCCAGTCCTTTCTCGTAATTCCGGTCGAAGAAGTGCGGCTCGTTCCCGACCGCGCGCACGTCCGGGTGAACTCGGAGCGCCTCGAGAAGAGCCCTCGTGCCCCCTTTCTTCACCCCGATTATAATAGCCTGGGGTAGTTTCTTCTCCCCGTAATCCGAGGTGCAGTTTGCGGCTTTCTCCAGTCCCCTGTCCATGGTGCTGGTCTCCGGATGCTCCAGGTTCCCCGCGGCACTCTTGCTAACA